>NC_089503.1:138505735-138808765 GCF_036850995.1 Saccopteryx leptura
TTTTTAACTTGAATAACTTTGGGCAAGATTTTTAATAACCTTGTATTTTATTTTTGTTGTTTGTAAAGTGTGGATAATAAGACCCCTTTTTTAGGACTCTTAAATAATAGAATGTATGTGAAATACCTAGAATATTGTAGGCATTTGGAAAATAGCAGCTCCAATCTAGCTCCCAACATCCCTACACATACAATTTTTCTCTTTTCTTCTATGAAGATTAAATATACAAAAACACATTTTGCAAAGCACTTTATTGTAATAAATAATAATGCACTTAAGAAATATTAGTTCACTTTCTTTTTCTCTGCTGCATTAGTAATCCAAGTGAGCATTACAGTGACACAGACTCTGAGGGACTATCTGGACCAAAAGTCAGAAGGAAGCAGAGGAACACTAATTAGAAAGAAGAGTTTTAATTTAAAAAGTGGTGAATAATTTGTATATGATAATGGCAAATTTTTTAAAGATATAAAATAATATAGCTAAAAGTGATTTTTCACACCACTGTGTCTTAGTCACATTAAAATTACTTTTGTATAGATCCTTTTATATTTATATTTGATAGTTGATTATACATAGTATAGTATAACTTTATTTTTGCACTTAATATTTTTTAGAAATAATTCTAGCCTGACCTGTGGTGGCGCAGTGGATAAAGCGTCAACCTGGAAATGCTGAGGTCACCGGTTCGAAACCTGGGCTTGCCTGGTCAAGGCACATATGGGAGTTGATGCTTCCAGCTCCTCCTCCCCTTCTCTCTCTCTGTCTCTCTCTTTCTCTCTCTCTGTCTGTCTCTCCCTCTCCTCTCTAAAATGACTAAATAAATAAAATAAAAAAAAAATTAAAAAAAAAAAAAGAAATAATTCTATATTTGTAAAATATTTCTATATTTACAAGCCTACCTCATTTTTTTATTTATTTTTTTTCCTAATCCTAACCCTAACCCTAACCCTAACCCTAACCCTTGTTTTTTCTTTTCAATGGCTACACAACACTGCATTATATGAGTACATTAAAATATTATCACTCATCACTTCACATTGGGAATTTAGGGCATTTTAAACTTTTTTTATTACAAAAAAAAAATCTCAAATATATTTTCTTACCTGCACAATTTCTACAGCAGTAAAAGTATAATGGCATTGCTAAAAGATAAACAAAGGCATATTAAGAATTTTAAGAGTTTATTTGGGTAAAACTCTATTCAAATTTGGTAGTGGCAAAATGGACATGGTTAGGAGCACTCCTCTGACACAAGTTCAGGGAAAGAACTTAGAGAAAAGGCAGAAGCACAGCAATAAAAGTATTGACTGACTATAGCATAACGCCTGCTTGGCTGTCTGTGATTGGTTGCCCTCAGGTTTCAATTCATAACCTGAGGCATTTACAGGCTTTGATTTTGGTTTGCTTAAGTAGGACCTCACAACATTATAGAGTCTGCTCCTCCAGTCTAATGACCTGCTTGTTAGTTAACTTAGTAGTATAAATATTTATATAATATTGCTCAATAAAGAAGATAAATAATATTCCCAAAAGATACTAGAAGTTGCTTCAATATAGGTACTACCAATTTATATTCCACCAACAATTTTTGAGAGAAAAGTTCCCCATACATTATCAAAACAAATCAAAGTTCTTCACCTTTGCCCCCTTTCCCTAATATTTCAGTTTTATATCCTATTTTAAAAGCCTCCACACTCTGCAATTGTCAAAATAAAACTCTTACATGTTTTCTTCCAGTCACACTAGCACATCTACCTGGGAGACTTCTAACTGTAATTTTTATTCTCACTGTCCACGTGCTTATATAACATTTGACAATTCTTTTATTAAAGGAAGAAGAAGAATGGCCAGCCCATGCCATCACCTTAAATAGTATCTTTGCTAAAGACTAAAAAGAAAGATACCGGGGCATGGGGAGGCCAGTTATGGGAGGTTATCAGGAACAGTATAGGAAGGTTGTTATACAGAGTTAAGTCTGGAATGATCTCTATTGATGAGAGTTTCTTGTCATTTGGAGTCATTCTTAAAAAGAGAAAAAAAAAACCCAAAAAAGTTATTCTTTGTCTTACAGAAAGGGATATACCTTTCAAAATGGAGATTTAACCTTATAAATGTAAATTTTCCTTATAAAAATGTAAATTTTACTGTTTTTAGAACTTCCCTGTGTCTTTTTCTCAAAAATTATCAGTTCAAAAACAAGGCATATTTTGGAGTGGAATATTCTGCTCCTCTTCATATGATCTAGAGATAACATACACATATATATATTATATATATAATATGTATATCATATATATAGTTAAGCTATTTATATATATATATAAATAGGTAGGTAGGTAGGTAGATGATGATGACAGATGATAGATAGATAGATAGATAGATGATAGATAGATAGATAGATAGATAGATAGATAGATAGATAGATAGATAGATAAAACTTTGTATTCACCAAAGAACCTCATATAACATTATTTGGGGTCCAAACTGTGGGTGGAGCGCAGAGCGCATTCCTAGCAGCTGCGGCTGATGCAATGCTGTGAGAATACTCCAGCTCCCAGAAGCCTTCTGGGCATACACAGGAAGGAAGCTCGCCCACTATAAGGAAGTGACTTAGCACCAACCATGCAGCTCCCTGATCTTTTCAGCCATTGGCTTTGAGGAACACGCTGTAACACCCTATAGGCTGAACCCATGTATATAAGTTAGCTTACTTCCTGAATAAAGTGGATCTGTGTCACTGAACCTGGTCCCCGGAGTCAGGTCTTTGCATCTCTGTTGTCCTCACCCCCTGCAGGACTTGTCCACACAAAACCTTATTTATAAACTAGTGAGTTGAGCAAGCATGGAATGGTTACTCACCAGATATGAAACCTAAACTCTCAAGAATTGAAAATCAGAGTTAACAGAAATTTGCTTCAAATGGGATAGAGGAGAAGGGAATGTGTAAATAAATTTATTTCTTCACTTTCTATGGATTTGAAATTTTCTTTCACAAACAAGTTAACAGAACCCTTCAAATATTGGTGCCTATGAGAAAGGACACTGAATGGGATCACTGTTTCCTAAATTTTAAACAACAGAGAGTAGCTTTGATTGAAAGGACAGTGCATAATAGAAAACACAATATGAAAGATAATAAGCTGAGGAAGTGTTTTTCTGGTAAGAACTGCTTGCAAAAGCACTGATTGTGTGAGCCAAAGCAACAATTAAAATCTTGTGGTTTGGGCCTGACCTCTGGTGGTGCAGTGGATAAAGCATTGACCTGGGAACACTGAGGTTGCTGGTTCAAAACCCTGCACTTGTCTGGTCAAGGCATATATGGGAGTTGATGCTTCCTGCTTCTCCCCCCTTTCTCTCTCTCTGTCTCTCTCTCTCTCTCCCCCTCCCTCCTCTCTAAAATGAATAAATAAAAATAAAAACAATCTTGTGATTTGGTAAGATTTCCTTCTTTTTTATGGCTGCATAGTACGGTGGACCTGGAGAGCACTGTAATAAGTGAAGTAAGCCAGTCAGAGAGAGACAAGGACCACATGATCTCACTCATATGTGGAATCTAATGAACAAAATGAACTAACAAGCAAATAGAGACAGACTCATAGAGAGCAGGCTGAAACTGTTGGGGCTGGGGGTTGGGGGCTGGGGGAGGAGATGGAAGGATTGAGCAGAAAAGGACAAAAGAAAAAGGAAACTTGTGGACACAGATAACGTGGTCATTGTGGGGTGTAGGTAGAGGAGGGTATGGAAGATAAAGGTGATGGACGAAGACTTGACTTGGGGAGCAAACACACAATATGGTGTACAAAGCTGTGTTGCAGAATTAGGCACATAAAATCTGTATAATTATGTTAGCCAGTGTCACCCCAATAAATTCAATTTAAAATTAAAAAAGAAATCTTGTGACTTGGGTAACACCACATTGAACTCTGCTATTTCTGATGGAATATTAAAACTTGAGCTCAAAAAGAACAACAACAACAACAAAAATCAGTTCCTCTCCCCATGGAGCTTCCTTAGTCAGTGTTTTTCTCACTTGGAAATAAGATAATTATACCCTCCCCCCGGTTTAAAATAGTATGCCTTTGTAAGAGTATTTTTGAGCTAAAGTTGAGGCTTTTAGACACATTGCAACTCCTTGTGAACTCACAGGGAGGTTGGAGAGTAGGAAGAACAAAAGATAACTAAAATATCAAATGTCATGTGAGTAGTCGGCCCTTAGATCCCATTAATAGTGTCACTCTGACACTGTCTCATCACCAATGGCCTCAGAATATACCTAATGTCAAAAGATGAAGAATGTCTCTAACAGAAGCAATAACTTGAAAGTCCCACAATCATCCTTTTGCAGTTTATAGCAGGAATTCATTGGCTGAAATCACATGTTGCTGCATTGGGAAGATGCAACTAAGGTTAGAGAAAACTGGGATTTTAGCTGTTGCTCTGACTCACTCACTTTTATAGTATGCTTGCTTGCTTCATGTTAAAACAGGGGTCCCCAAACTACGGCCCACAGGCCGCATGTGGCCCCCTGAGGCCATTTATCCGGCCCCCGCTGCACTTCCAGAAGGGGCACCTCTTTCATTGGTGGTCAGTGAGAGGAGCATAGTTCCCATTGAAATACTGGTCAGTTTGTTGATTTAAATTTACTTGTTCTTTATTTTAAATATTGTATTTGTTCCTGTTTTGTTTTTTTACTTTAAAATAAGATATGTGCAGTGTGCATAGGGATTTTTTCATAGTTTTTTTTTTATAGTCTGGCCCTTCAACGGTCTGAGGGACAGTGAACTGGCCCCCTGTGTAAAAAGTTTGGGGGCCCCTGTGTTAAAATAATCTTGTAGCATTTGTGATTTATCTCCTCATCCTGAAGGATCTCTTTCTAAGGAGAAGGAAGCTCTCAACATCTTTGCTGCCAAAGATGAGAGCATGACCCTTTGTCCACTTCCCTTTGATGAGACTCTTTCTAAAGAGACTCCTTCTATGTCCGCTGCTTTCGAAGTTCTGTTGACCAAATTTTTGTATTACCTCCTCACTAGTTATCAGATCTTTGCTCTCTTGACTACCTCCACCAACCCCCTCTTAATTTGTAAATGCCTGCCTAATGAAGTGCTCACTCTCAAAAGTGTTTCAGAAACAATTCTCAAAGCTAGAATGGCTGGCTGTCTGGTGCAGTTGATTTCTTCCAAGTTGTGTTTAATGGAGTGGTATATAGGGTTAGGAGGAAGTGAAATATTGATTCCCTCTGTGCACAGCGGCAGCCTACATGTTTCTGAATGAAGCCAGAATGTCCATTGTAACCCCCAGAATGATGGGTTGTGGAACCAAATAGGAAAATGGGAGGTAGAGTGGAACCAGTGAGCCCAGGATCTTTTACAAGACCTGCTGGCAGGGTCTCCTGTTTAACAGTCTGTGAAATTAGGACTCCTCCAGACACCATGGAAAGAAGTCACCTACATTTACTTCCTTAAAATGTATTCATAATCAGCCCCCTGCAATCCACCTTTTATTCCCATTGCTCTCATGACAATTCTCTCTAATCTAAGATATAACCAACATTTTTTGCTAATTCTCAGCTGTCTTGATATATCTGTAGCATTTGAGCCCATTGATTATTATTTTGTCTCTTTTGTGATTTAAAGGAGAATCTTACTATAATAATCTGCATAATGTGAAATTGAAAATTTTGAATGATTATTGATTGTATCTTTACATGAAGATATTATCAGCAAAAAATTCTAAAGTGAGGTTCCTGGGCAAGATACAATTTTTTTTTAAATTAAAAACAAGTTAAATGACTTTTAAATCCTTTATACCCATCAAGAATTTAAATGGTTTGGGTTGCTAGAGATTAGAGGAAGATTTGAGAAGTATAATCTTTGGGAAAAGACCTTGTGTTCTTTGAATACCATTCCATAATTAGTGAACAGAATTCAGCAGAAAATGGTTAGTGAATTGCCTAATTTCTAGAGGCTAAGAGTAGAAATTAGATAAGAAATTCCCAATGAAGGAAATTCTCTAGAGGTCTCACAAAGAATCTATAAAAAGAACCTAGCTTAAGCATCTTTCAAGCCCAGAGATTCAGTGTTAAATTAACTGAAAGTTATCACTCAAGTATGACTTTTTTTCCTCTTTCATCTTTCCACCCTGTACTCTATCCCCAGAAGGGTCAGAATCCTCAGTGATCCAGCTGGGAGTGGGCATGTGGAAACACCTTGCAGTGAAAGAAAGAAGTTGCCAAGCAAATGCTCTCTGTTCCCCATTATGGGATCCCTAGCCTATAACAACTTTTTTGCTAGGAGAGAAGAAATATACAACTTTAAATAAATTTATAGTTTTGACATTTTGGTTATTAAATTGAAACAGTGTTTTGTGACATTAGATTCAACAGGAAAGTTATAGGACTTGACCACTGGGATGAATATTTGCTTCTGGGCATGTGTAAAGGAGCAATGGGACAGGTTGGCTCAGTGATATATCATCAGCCAGGTGTGTGGATGTCCCAGGTTTGATTCCTGTGTCCGGGTCAGGGCACACAGGAGCGGTGGCCATCTGTTTCTTCACCCCTCCCCTCCTTTTTCTCTGTCTATCTCTCTTTCTCTCTATACCTCCTGCAGCCATGGCTCCATTGGTTCCAGTGCATTTGCCCCAGGTGTTGAGGATGGCTCTATGGAGCCTATGCCTCAGGTAGTAAAAATAGCTCAGTTGTGAGCATGGCCCAGAGCATCAGCCTCAGATGGGGTTTGCTGGGTGGATCCTGGTTGGGGAGCATGCAGAAGTCTGTCTCTCTATCTCCCCCTCCTCTCACTTGGAAAAGAAGAAAAGAAAAAATAAAAGAACAATGAGAGATACAAATTTATGATATATTGCATGAGTCATGTTTGTTCAAGGTATTAGGTATACATGTTTAATAAGGACAACCTAGAAAATCCAGCTAAACAAAAATTTTAACAAAGTAATTCCATTAAGTTTTGTTAAATAACATAAATATTTCTGTATGCATACATATGTGCACACACATATAATCATTCTATCGACATTATTTTGTAATATGCCTTTCTCCCCCCAAATAATAAATAATCAATATATTCACCAAGCTCCCAAAACTAAGCTGGATCTTTACACTTTGTGTTTCTATAAGTACCCCATGCTTAAGCCTTTGTTATTTTATATTGAATTGTTTATTAAAGTTTTGTGTTCCACTTTTGGTAGGCCAAATTCAAAGAAAACTCTCCCCCCACCCCCACTAGGTCTCTGGGCCCTGTATAATTCTCTCCCCTTTTAGTGTGGGTGGAATTTGTGAGCATGATGAAATGTCATTTCCACGACCATGTTATATTACAGGCAAAAGGAAGATAATCAAGTAGTTCAGTGGTTCTCAACCCTGTCGCCTCAAGAAAAGGAATTCTATTAACAACCTGAACAATTTTCTGAGCAGGTTCTCCCCTAAAGCTTACGGTAAGAGCAGCTTACCAAAATCTTGATTTTGGCCTTGTAAGAACCTAAATAGAGAACCCAATTAAGCCTTATAGAGGTTTCAAATCCATGGAACTCTGAGCTAACAAATAGGTGTTGTTTCAAGCTGCTAATTTTGTGGTAACTTCTTACACAGTAGTAGAAAACTAATACACTGTCCTTGAAAAAGTAGGTTATAAATTCTTTAAGAGCAAAGACTGCCTTGTTCTCTATCAAAATACCAGCACCCAGCATACTTCTTAAAACTACAAATTAATCAACAAACTTCGTGGAATTGTTTGGATTAAGAGACAGTATGTAAATTTGAAAGTGTGTATGGCAGTATAAATATGAACAGTTACTTTTGTCTAGTTCCAAGATGACAGGTGCATTCCTTTCATTTGTGACCCAAGTTTTACAAATTGGCAGTGAGATCCAGGAACACTGACCCAACTCCTTGGGAAAGAGGCCAGGAGACATGTGGGAGGTCTCTGAGGTGGAAGATCAGGGAGGTGGTAGAACTTATAACAATCATGTATTAGGCCTGACTCTTTTCATTCTGTTTATGAGATCCATGTAGCTTTTTCAAATTGGGCTTACACTGGATTAGAACTAGGAAGCAGGGTCTCATTTACTTCTCATGTAAGGTTTCTGTTTTTTTCCTTTTATTGAATTTATTAGGGTGACACTGGTTAACAAAACTAAACAGATTTCAGGTGCACAATTCTATAACACATCATCCGTACACTGTACTGTGTGTTCGCCACCCCAAGTCCAGTCTATGTCTATCACCCTTTATACCTCCTATTGTCACCTAAGGTTTCATAAGGTAAATAAATGGGGGTAAAGAGTAGCCTGGTGGCAATTTTACAGCTGCAGAATCTCAATATATAAGTTCCATTAGATTAAAAACATAGCAAAATTGGATGCTTTTTATTTTTGCCTATGCACAGAAAGTACTTTTTGAAGTTAAGTAGAGATTAAAATTATAAATATATGTAGAATATGATAATTTAATCATGATTGCAGTATTTAACAGATTTTATTTGAATAATTAGACAAAAAAATTGTTAAGCATTGTTCATTATGCCTTAATATTATTCTTATACATGAAAATCTTAATCTTAAAACAAGTTATGTTTAGTCATATAGTAGTCAACTCGTATCCTTAGGGGATATGTTCCAATACCCCAAGTAGATGTCTGAACCAACATATAGTACCAAACTCTACATGAAATATGTTTCTTCCTATACATGCATGCTGATGACAAAGTTTAATTTATAAATCAGGCAATTTCACAGATAGAAGATTTATTCTTTTCATAGAGCATAGCAACTTTGGCATATAATCTTTTTTTCCTTATTGAGAACTTCACCTTTTTTTTTTCTTGATAACTGTATTGGCACTCTATTTCTGCATAACACACTATACAACTTAGTAGCTTAAAACAACACACAATTATTATTTCACAGTTTCCCAGAGTCAGGAATCTAAGCATGGCTTAGCTTAGGTCCTCTCTTGGCTACAAACCACGTGTTGGCTGGGCTGGGTTTGTTTCTGAAATCTAGGTTCCTCTCCTAAACTCCCATGATTGTGGCAAATCAGTTTCTTGAAGTTGTAGGAGTGGGCTTCCCTTTTCTTAGTGGTTGTTAGTAGAGGACTGTTCTCAGCTTCTAAAAGCTTCACACAGTTCCTTACCACATGACTCTGACATGATGTGTCTGTTTGCTTCTTCAAAGTCAGAAGAAGAATCCTTTAATCTTTTAAGATAGTCTTATATAAAGTAACAAACACAGAAATTATTATCCCAACTATCCTATTATACTCACAACCCTCCAACCCCAGAAAAAAAAGGAGGAGACTATACAGTGTATGTATGTCCACCAGGAGAATAAAATCTTGAGAACCAGCTTAGCAGTCTTCCAACTACAGTGACTCTCCTTTCTCTATGCTATATAGCCTAGCGCTGTATCACAATGCTTATTTTACTTAATAGTGACCCCAAAACACAAGAGTAATAATATTGGCAATTCAGAAGAGAGAACTTTCACTTTTTCATTTAAAGAAAGTGCTTTGCTGCTTTGCTTTGGCATATTCAAATAGCCAAAATCACTATTCTTATGCTTTGGGGTCATTCTTAAGTAAAATAAAGGTTGAATATAGCACTGTGGTACTATGAAAGCCAATCAGATAACCAAGATGATTGCTAAATGACCGACAAATGGTAGTATGTACAGCATGGATATGTTGGACAAAAGGATGATTGACATTCCAAGCAGGATGAAATGGGAAGGCATAAGATTTCATCACGCTACTCAGAAGGGTGTAGAATTTAAAACTTATAAATTGTTTATTCCTAGAATTTTTCCATTTAATACTATTTTGCACTAAAGTTGACTGCAAATAATGGAAACCACTGAGAGCAAATACACAGATCAGGTTGGCTACTGTGATTCAGATGCCCAAATGCATTACTCTGGGCATTGGTATTTTCTAAAGGACTTAGGATAGTTTCATTCAGATTGTTCACAGATCTCGGGAAATGCCACATTTTATCTAGAACTAAGGAATATAAAAGAAAAAGAGAAATCCAAATCAAACCAGTTCCTAAATATACAAATATATATATAACAAATTGGATTAGCCAGTAAAAATTAACAGCTTCAGTTTCTAGGGAGAACATTATGGTTTTTTATCTATAACTTGAAATGCATTTGTAAAATTCTACTTGAAATCATAGACTGCAATAAATGCAAGTGAGATAAAACATTTAAAAAATCTAATTGGTCTAAGGCCTTTATCCCTTGCATTGTTTTTCCTGTTTCCTTTGAATTTAGAAATATGTAAAGTGAATAGCTGATGATGTAGTTGGCAATAGATAAGCTGTTATATCCTAAAACCTACAGAGTTGTAGCATTTAGATGGCACCATCTGGTTCTGATGAAGCATAGTGAGAATTAAAAAGGTGTAAAGTAACATTTACTGACAACTGAATAAGGAGATTTAATAGGAAGTGTTTTTTTTATATTTAAGTAATAATTTATACTTTGTCTACTGAATACCTACTATGTGCAAGATGTTTACTGCAGAGTATACTTTAATTTTAAAAATAATTCTCTGAAGTAAGGTATTGTTATTTCTATTTTAAAGAACATAAACTTGGAGACACAGAGGAATTAAGTGATTTGTTCACTATCTGGGCAAAGAACTTCTTTTCCTCCATCTTCAGATGTTTGTAAAGGAGATTTTCTCACCTTCTGTGAAGAAAGTACTAGAGTAAAAACATGTAGGTTGTATGTTCCCTAACTTGGCTCCCTGTTGGACTCACCTGGGGATTATGGGAAAACACTGATGCCTGAATCCCACCTTCAGAAATTCTGATTTAATTAGGCCAAGATACATCCTGGACATCTGGATCTTTAAAAGCAAACTCTGAAAAGCAGTCTTCAAGACTGAAGATAAGGGATCACTCAAAAAAGTAATGCACCAAAAAATTACTGAACATATTGAATACTAGGTGTTTACAAATTTTTTAGTATGTATAAAAGAGGGACACTGAGAAGTCAGCAAAGAATACTCCTGGCACTTTTTTCCTTAAGTGAGAAGCAGGAAGGCAAAGAGACAGACTCCTGCATGTGTCCCAATTGGGATCCACCTGGCAAGCCCACTAGGGGGCATGCTCTGCCCATCTGGGGTCATTGCTCCACTGCTTGGCAAACGAGTTATTTTAGCTCCTGAGGAAGACCATGAAGACATCCTCAGCACCAGGGGCCAAGCTGCTCCAACCAAGTCATGGCTGCGGGAGGGAATGAGATAGAGAGGAAGAGGGGGAGAGGTGAAGAAGCAGATGGTTGCTTTTCCTGTTTGTCCTGACCAAGAATCAAACCTGGAACATCCACATGCCAGCTGACACTCTACTACTGAGCCAACCTGCCAGGGCCATCCTAGCACTTTTTTTTTTTTTTTTTGTATTTTTCCAAAGTTAGAAGCAGGAGGCAGTCAGACAGACTCCTGCATGCACCTAATCAGGATCCACCCAGTATGCCCACCAGGAGGAGATGCTCTGCCCATCTGGGGCTTTACTCCATTGTGGCCAGAGCCATCCTAGCACCTGAGGCAGAGGCCATGGAGCCATCCTCAGCCCTCGGGCCAACTTTGATCCAATGGAGCCTTGGCTGTGAGAGGGGAAGAGAGAGACAGAGAGGAAGGGGAGGGAAAAGGGTAGAGAAGCAGATGGGCATTTCTCCTGTATGCCCTGGCTGGGGATTGAACCTGGGACTTTCATACACCAGACAGATGCTCTACCACAACCGGCCAGGGCTTCCTGGCACTTTTTGAACTGATAATTGTATTGGGAAACAAACAGGCAAAATATCTCTTTTGATTATTTAACTATTCACATTTAATGTATTCCACACTATTGAATAAGCCATATAGAAAATTAAAATTAGTAAAGAATACCAATATATAAAACGAATAAATACTATTTATGGTCATTCTGATGAAATTTCTATTCCTTCTCATGAAGCAGCCATGTATCTCTCTTTAAAACCTCTCTAGATGTTTTTTCTTGTCCTGGTAATGAATGCCTACTCCATTGACTTCCTCACTGACTCATATGAAATTTTATATTGACAAATTTCCTATGTTGAAACAATCTTGCACTCCTAGAATAAATCCCAATTGATCACAGTGTCTAATATTTTCTCTATTTCTGTTTTGGATTTGTTAGTATTTTCTTGAGGATTTTTGTGTCTAAATTTAAACAGGATGTTGGTCTGTATTTTTTGTATGAACTTTGTCTTATGTTGCTATTAGGGCTTCATAGAATAAATGAGATGGAGAATGTTCTCGCCTCCCCTATTTTTTTTCTAAAGTTTTTTATTTAATGATTTGTGTTAACTCTTCTTTAAAAATATGATAATTCAACCAGATGCCATCTGGTTCTGGGTTTTTCTTTATAGGAAATTTTTTGGTTATTAATTCAATCTCTTTATTTTTATAGTTCTATTCCAATTTTGTACCTCCTCTTGAGGAATTTTTATAGTTTGTATATTTCACCCGGTTTATCTATTTCTTAGATTATAATTGTCCACAGTATTTGCTTATAATTATTTTCATTTCTCTAGGGTCAAAATTAATGTCTTCTTTTTAATTCCTGGTTTTCATGTTTTGAGTCTTTGCTATCTACCTTCCAGCTGAAAATCTTAAAAATTACTTGTGATTCCCTGTGAAGGGCGTATCCTATCCCTATTTGGGTTCATTCCCTTTGTTTAACTTAAATTTTGGTTATTAACAATTGTCCTTTTCTTACCTAGACTAATTCCAATTTCAGATTTTTGGAAAAGCTGGTCACATCAATACTAATCATTTCTTTGAAAACTCAACTTATTGTTGCCATTGGTCTCACATTCAATTATCTAGGTCAGGGGTCTCAAACTCAACTCAGCATGTGGGCCGCAGAGCAAGATCACAGCCATTTGGCGGGCCGCACTAGGTCTACAAAAGGCAACTGTTACGCAACACTTTTCTCACTGCAGTTGAAAACAAAAAAAAAAATCAGTACAACAAGCACAATCATACATGCCGTTTACTCAGTGTCACAAAACGACCAGAAACTCTAGTTTGCATCACAACTGCTGTTAACTAAGCTAATATCTAGCTAGGATGCTAGAGAAATGAAAAATACAAGTAGGCCCCTAGGCTTACTTAATTTTATCTAAAATATTTTGAACTTCGTGGATTAGTCTGCGGGCCGCACAAAGTTGTTCGGCAGGCCGCATGCGGCCCGCGGGCCGCGAGTTTGAGACCCCTGATCTAGGTCTCCTTCAGCCCTGCTATGATTTTTTTTAATTTTTTTATTTTATTTTATTTTTTTGTATTTTTATGAAGCTGGAAACAGGGAGAGACAGTCAGACAGACTCCCTCATGCGCCCGACCGGGATCCACCCGGCACGCCCACCAGGGGGTGACGCTCTGCCCACCAGGGGACGATGCTCTGCCCCTCTGGGGTGTCGCTCTGTTGCAACCAGAGCCACTCTAGCACCTGGGGCAGTGGCCAAGGAGCCATCCCCAGTGCCCGGGCCATCTTTGCTCCAATGGAGCCTTGGCTGTGGGAGGGGAAGAGAGAGACAGAGAGGAAGGAGAGGAGGGAGGGGTGGAGAAGCAGGTGGGCGCCTCTCCTGTGTGCCCTGGCCGGGAATCGAACCCGGGACTTCTGCATGCCAGGCCGACGCTCCACCACTAAGCCAATTGGCCAGGGCCGCCCTGCTATGATTTTTGAAACAGGTGAGTTCAGTTCTGCTATGTCAGATATGCACACACCTTGGAGTAATTATTATAATAAAATGCAAAGTGCTCTTTTTCTCTTGCCATTACCCAAAGTTTAAGGTTTATACTTGTGGCTTTGACTTCAAAAAAACAAGAAATTCTCCTTATCTCCTCCCTTTTTAACACCTACTTTATCACAAAGGCAAACCATTAGAATAGTTAAAGCTTCCTCAGTCTTGGATTTCCATCTGATCATAATACTCCAGTGTTGGGCAAATAAGTTTGTAAAATTTGTATTATTTGGGTTTGCTCACTTTTATTGTTAAAACTGGCCATTGCCCACATGAATGGTGCTGCCAGGTGAAACTGCTAATTACCTTCCTGCTTGGGAAGGACCACTGTTATGCTAATGTTGCTGGAGGAGCGGTTTCCACGCTAAAAAGTTTTAAGAGGAAAGAGAAGGAGGAAGAAGCCAAGATGGCAGGGTGCTGAAGGAGAAGCCAGTTTGTGCAGAGAAGAGAGGGGAGAAGATGTGTAGATGGGGAACCAGAGGTGAGTAAGGCTGGTGGGGGGCCTTTGATTCTAGAAAAAACCCGGACGTGTCAGTAGCTTTGTGAGTGCTGAATGAGTGGGTTTTGGAGCCCTGTGTGTTTTTACTCGCCTGCCAGGTGCAAGGCTAGAATAAAGGAATGGCCCACCATCATCCGGCTCTGCTGTTTCTCTACCGTCCATCTGAATCTAATGGGAACCTGCATGTGAATGGCTGTGATGGCTGTGGCTACTGGCCATACATCCAGCCAGGTGGTGGCTCAAGTTCAACTTTCAATTCTGACTTCAGCTGTCATCATTCTCTTCTTAACTTGAGCTTATCTTGATCTTGTCTAGTTACTAAGAAAGATTTAACTCTCAGGTAGCTCTTTGAATGCCAAGGCTCTTCAGAGTCTTACCTATTTTCTTTCTGCAATATGGGCCACCCTCTCAGGCCATTTGGACAGCATACATTTGTACTTTTATCTGTTGCTACTGCAACCTGAGCTTCTATTAATTAATCATTGAGCCAGTTAGCATATTTCAGCACATTCATCATCATCATTACCATCCTCAACGTTAATCGTTCTCTTCTGTTGCCCTCTTACTCTGTGGCAGGTTCTGATTATCTACCAGAAGTAGCATCAATACCAGAAGTCTGTACTCCATTAGATGACATGGGGAGCATGAGCTGAACTGTCCAGAGAGAATGGAAAATGGTTTCTGACTTTAGTTCCTCACATTTCTGTTTCTGATATGTGGTATTTTAGAGGAAAAGTTTAAAGAAAAGGTGAAGGCCAAATCATAAAAATTCATAAAACAAGCAAACCTCTTCCGTATCTAGAGCTCATTGCTCTATGTCATAGGCTATTAAACTTTATGCCAGAAAGAAGTGTGCTTTCTGAAAATGTGTCAAATGCCCTTTCTACAACACAGATCCAACGTTATTAACAACCAGAAATTCATTGTGAATACCATTCTGCACAGATGGGGGATTAATGTAGCTCAGTAAAACTCTGAATTTGACAGCTTTTTGGGATGCAAGTTAATACAAAAAAAAAAACAAAACTAGCTTACTTGACACGAGTGAGAATATTACATTTCGAGCTCTGGTGAGTCAGTGTGCGTGAGGGATCAATATGACTGGTGACACACAACTTAGAAACCACACCAAAAACATCAAATCTATGTGTATTCTTTGTGTGTTTGCACATTTTTAGCCCTTCCTCCAAAGGCACAAATAGTTCTCTCAGTCCAGACTGCCCCTGTGATGGCACTACTCAGAAGAGCTGGCTAGAAGGTTAAGTAGTTTGGGAATTCATAGACCTACACAGTTATTCAAGTATCTAAGGAGTGGCAACACTAGGCCAGGCTCTGGGGATATGGTGGAGAGTAAGCTAGGCATTTGGAGTCTAGCAGAGGAAGGAAACAGTATCTAAGTCAACAATTATACAAAAAATAATGCCAATTGGTGATCAGACTATTTATTGAATTAACAAACAAGTGTCTGAAAAGCAAGAAATAAGTTTGTATCAGTTAGGGTAGTTAGAGAAGACCTCTCAGAGCAGGACTTATAAGCAAAGGAGAAGAAGATTACAGATTCAGGAAAGAGTATGTGCATCATTTGGGGTGAGTACAGGAGAGGGAAATGACCCCAAAAGATCACACACAAGTATCTGAAACTCTACAATTAGAGTTTTTAAAATTTAAGTTAAAATTTTCTTTTGTATGCCTAACTCACTGGAAATAACTTATAAAACAGTTTAAAAAATTAACATTATAGAATTAAGATGGATAGATAGCATAGTATTTTGGAAAGAGCATGAGAGTTGGATTCAAATTCAAGGTTTCTATTTAATTGTATCAATTAATATGTTCTCTCTACCAATTAATATAAATGACAAATCACATTGTCTTCACATTTTAGTATCTTCAACTGCAAATCAAAGTAAGTACATAATCAAATGACATAATAATTGTAAAATACTTAATAAATTATGAAGTCTTAATGTAAGATGATAATTCAGTTGTTTTCCAAATATAGGAAAAGGCCTAAAATATTCACAATTTTTCCCAATGCCAATACCAACATCTAGCCTCAGTTATGAGTGTTGTTGATAAGAAGAAATCCAATGAGACTACAATGATGTCTCTCATTCACAGGCTTTGGTTGTTGTTTTTCTGTAGAGAAGTAGTTACTGGTCATTTTCTTCTCTTTAAAGATCTAACTGGGTACTAATGTCTAGTAGCAGTCTATCTTTGTTGGGAAGTTTTGCCTTAGTCACCAAAACCTGAAAGAAAAATTGTGTTGATAAATTGAGACTCAGACATGACAGTTTTGCAAAGTACCTTTCTTCCTTACACTTATCTACAATGATAATTTTTACAGTATGTAAGACATTCCTCAAGTATAAGGACATATGACTACTTTTCGTTGTTGGTGCTATCATAAAGGAGCCAGTAAAAGTGGAAAAGGTGTATATACCAGCATCCAAGCTGACAGGACTCAGCTAGATTGTGAATCTGAGAGGTATATGTAGCCCTCTCATGGCTCCAGCTTTCAGAATCCTTATGTTCTTCCTGTATAAAAACCTATCATTATAAAGGATTTCAAATTCTTTCACACTGATGCATAAATATTTGATGTATATTTGATTGGAAGTCAAGAAATTGGGGTTCTTGTCCTGAATTTGAGATGACTTACCTATTTCATTGCCCTCCTGAACTTTTCAAATATAAAATAAAGAAATTGGTTATTGTGATAATTCCCACCTGGAGTGGGCGGTAGCAGAGCAACCAAATGGCACCGTGATTGGCCCACCATGAAAGCTGGACCGCCCACTAGTGGGCAGGAGGGACCAGGTTGACCAGCACTGCAAAAGTGGGCAGTTTTTATAAAAAGGTTCGCCATCATGGGCCTATAATCAATCCCAGATCTCTTTCCTTCTAAATCTGTGATTTTGAACAGGTTTCTTACCCATCTTAAGAAGTTAAAAATAGAAGTTAATAACAAAACATAGGACGTTAATGATAAAATTTGCCTCATCAGTTATTATAAAGATAAGGATTTACGGTAATCCATGACAAGTACTTAGAACAGTTCCTGACTCAAAAGATGATAATAACATGTAAGATGCTCTTTAAATGTTATCCTGCATTTGGTCAACAAAAGATAGATCTGTTTCAAAATGATGAAACTACCTTGGAAAGATGGCTTTATTGGTTAGACATCCCAAAACTCATCCCAAAGAGCAGAGGTTGATGGTTCAATCCCTGGTCAGGGCATGTACAGAAATGGATCAATATTCCTGTCTCTCTTTCTCTCCCTTATTCTCTCACTAAATTAGTAAATAAAAATTTTTTAAAAAGATGGAACTGAAGAGCAAGGCCACTGATTTTACTAAGTATTCAGCTGTGATTTATTATTCTAAATAGTCTTATTGTAGTATAAATAGCATACAATACACTGCATATATTTCTTTTTTTTTTCTTTTTCTTCTTTCTTTTTTTTTTTTTAATTGAGAGGAGGGGAGGCAGAAAGAGAGACTCCCACATGCATCCCAACTGGGATCCACCCAGAAAGCCCACTAGGGGGCGATGCTCTGCTCATCTAAGGAGTTGCTTCGTTACTCAGCAACTGAGCTCTTAACGCCTGATGCAGAGACCACGAAGCCAACCTCAGTGACCTGGGCCAACTCACTCCATCCAGTCAAGCCATGGCTGCAGGAAGGGAAGAGAGAGAGAGAGAGAGAGAGAGAGAGAAGCAAGAGGGGGAGGGATGGAGAAGCAGATGGTCGCTTCTCCTGTGTGACCTGACCGGGAATTGAACCCGGGACATTCACAGGCCAGGCAAACATTCTACCACTGAGCCAACTGGCCAGGGCTGCATATATTTAAATAGTGTACAATTTCATGAACTTAATGTATGTACACACCTGTAAATAATCACTACTACAATTAATAAAATAAACTTATCCATCGCTCTAAAAAGTTTTCTCATGCCACTTTGTAATACAACCATTCGTCCCTGCCACCACCGGTCCTCAGTCTCCAGCAGCACCTGATATGCTTACAGTACATGATCCCTTTTGAGTGAATTCAGAGTGAGGTGAGTACAATTTGACAGTTTTATGTTTGCTTTTGGGTTTTTGCATTTTGTACCACCACCATTTATTGAAAAGACTATCTTTTTTCCTCATTGAATTCTCTTGGAAACTTTGTAGGAAATAAATTGACCATAAATGTTTTGGCTTTACTTCAAAACAACCTGTGCTTTTTCATGGATCTACATTAGTGGTTGGCAAACTCATTAGTCAACAGAGCCAAATTTCAACAGTACAACGATTGAAATTTCTTTTGAGAGCCAGATTTTTTAAATTTAAACTATATAGGTAGGTACATTCCTTACTGAGGTAGTGCCCGCATGTGGTATTTTGTGGAAGAGCCACACTCAAGGGGCCAAAGAGCCGCAGATGGCTCGTGAGCCGCGGTTTGCCAACCACTGATCTACGTATCTCTATTCCAGTATGACAGTGTGTATTCATTATTGCAGCTCTAAGTCTTGAAATTAGGGTTCAGTTCTCCAACTTCATATTAAAATAGCTTTGGATAATTTAGTTTCTCTGCATTGTTAATTTTAGAATTAGAGTAGTAATCTCTAGATTACTTATCTACAGAAGAAGTATGCTAGTTTTTTGTTTGAGATTATTTTTACCTAAAGATCAATTTGGAAACAAATGATCATATAACCATATTGAGTCTTTCAATTAAGAAAAACTATATATCTCACTTTATGTATTTATTTCTTCTTTGATTTTACTTAGAAGTATTTTGTGGTTTTCCACATTCTATCTATTTATCATTTTTCTGCCTTCTTTTAAATCGAGTATTTTTATGCTTCTGAATTCTTGAATATATTTTTTAGTGTATAGAATTCTAGTTTTCTTTTTCTTTTTGTACTCTAAAGATATTTCTAAAATGACTCTGATTTGTCCTGTTCATATGTATCTTTTTTCTCTGGCTGTTTTAAAGAATTTTTTCCTCTGCTCTGGTTTTAAGCAATTTGATTATGATGAGCCTTGTTACCATTTCCCACATGGTTCTCATGGTTGGGATTTGTGAGCTTCTTAGACCTGGAGTTTATGGTTCTCTTTGAATTTGGGGGAAAAAAATCAGTCACTATTTTTTACAAATAGTTTTCTGCTTTCCTCATCCACTTTGCAGATTTCATAAGTAGAATATATTTTAGGTTGTTTGATATTCTACAGCTCACTGACACTGTTCAGTTTTTGCCCCATCCTCTCTTTGTTTTACTCTGGGTAAATGAACTGATATAGCTTCAAGGTCACTGATGTATTCTTCTTTGAGGTCTAATCTCTTGACATTTCCATTCAATGCCTTTTTCATCTCAAATACTGTATTTTACATCTTTTCTGTATCTTCTTGAGTTCATAAACTACATCAAACCTTTAAAATTTTATTTTCTACCAATTCTGTCATTTTTGCCATTTCATTGATTTTGGTCCTGTTCTCATTACAGGTTTTCTTTTCCTGCTTCTTTGCATATCTGCTAATTTTTTATTGGATGCCAGACATTGTGGAGTTTATAGTGTTAGGTCCTTCATATTTTGTTTCCCTGAAACGGATTTTATTCCAGGACATAATTAAGTAAGTTATTTGAAGAGAATTTGATCATTTTTTGCTTTGTTATGTGGAACCAGAACTGCCATTAGTCAGGGCTAAATTTTCCTTATTAGGAGTAAATGGTTTTTTTTGTTTTTTTTTTTTCATTTTTTCTGAAGCTGGAAACAGGGCAAGACAGTCAGACAGACTCCCACATGCGCCCGACCGGGATCCACCCGGCACGCCCACCAAGGGGCGACGCTCTGCCCACCAGGGGGCGATGCTCTGCTCATCCTGGGCGTCGCCATGTTGCGACCAGAGCCACTCTAGCGCCTGAGGCAGAGGCCACAGAGCCATCCCCAGCGCCCGGGCCATCTTTGCTCCAATTGAGCCTCGGCTGCGGGAGGGGAAGAGAGAGACAGAGAGGAAAGTGCGGCAGAGGGGTGGAGAAGCAAATGGGCGCCTCTCCTGTGTGCCCTGGCCGGGAATCGAACCCGGGTCCTCCGCACGCCAGGCCGATGCTCTACCGCTGAGCCAACCGGCCAGGGCGGTTTTTTTTTTAATACTCTTTATAATGTCCTCTGTATTTCACAATTTTTTTTTTCACTTGAACTACTAGACACACAAACTATTCCTGCCTTTGTGTCATCTCCGGGCATTTTTCTCATGGCTCCTTTCTAGTGTTTCCCCCAGCCTCTGGCAGTTTCCTCATGTGCTTGTGCTCATCAGTACCTAGCTGAATGTTATTGAAGAGCTGTCTGCAGACTGCTGGATCTCTGTACTTTTCTCTCCTCTCCAGTGATTGCACTGCAAACACCAGGCATGTTACATCTCAAAATTCCTGGCCTTTTTCCCAACTTAGACACATAATTGGACTGCTTGGGATGCCCCCTCCCTGTACTATGCTATAGAGACTTTCTCCATGCAGTAAGCTGTAGTGATCTTGGAGCTCACTTAATTAATATTCTTTCTCTAGGTATCATGGCCCTATTTTACTCTTCTAATGTATGAAAATCATTATTTTTATATATTTTCTGATTGTTTAGTTATTTGAGGTGGGAAGGCAAATCTCTGCTCTGTTACTCCATCATTGCTAAAAGTAGAAATTCTACTGAGTTAGTCACGATAATTAGTTAATTACAATGCTGATCTTTTTTAAAATTTAAAAAGTCTCTGACTCCGTGGAACTTATATTGTAGCTAAAAGATAAAGATAACAAATATTTATATATTGTAACACATAAATATGAAATAATAAAAAATACAACAGAGTAACAGTTCGTAAGCTAAGAAGTCGCACTGCTTGGGGGAAAGGTGCTGCATTAGCTAGGATGATAAACCAAAGTCTGTGAGGAGGTGATAGGTAACTCAAGTGATATTTAAACTAAGAACTAAAGGATAAATGGTTAGCTTTGTGTATAATTAAAGAAAGAAGAGAGAAGAACAAGAAGAAAGCCCTGAGATAGAAAAAATGTTGATGCTTTCTCTAAAAAAAAAATACTGAAGAGGTAGTCGGGAGCTAAATTGTAAAGTGCTTTACTGGCTGTGATTTATACTTTTAGAAGTGCTAATATTATACAGAATAGATTATAGGAGACACAAATGGAAGCACATGTACTAGTTAGGAAGCTGTTGCAGGAGTCTGAGTGAGAGATCATTGGTGTGTTAGCTCCGATTAAGGATATCCTTTGAGACATAGCTAGGAAGGTGTATGGATAACTTTCATTTGAAGAAAGGATAGGGGTGGTTTGAGGTAAAGAGATGAAAGTAAAGAAGATATCTAGGTCTTTGGCTTGAAAGAGTGGGTACATTATAGAACTTGTTACTGAAATGAGGAATGTAAGAGAATCAGGTTTAAAAGGAAGGCAAAAAAAGTTCTATTTTCAGTGTGTTATTTTTGGATATATTAACTTTCCGAGTGGAAATGTCAAGTAGGTTGTCAAATATATATTTAGACCTCAGGGGGAAAGTCAAGACTGGAAATGAAAAACTGTTCATTTGATATTGTATAATTTCATTTACTTTTATTTAGTGACATTATCCTATTTGAAAAATATTTGACCTGCTTCTCTAAGGACCACAATTACTTACTTGCCTTTTAGAGGTCTAATGGTACCTTCAGTCATCCAGGTGATCACTGAACACAGGCTGAGATGGAATGCCCTCTGGTACATAATTTAACTAGGTGTAGGACTCTGGGGTATATACATGCTAAAATAGAGATTAGGGACATCCCAAACTGGTTATATAATAGTGACAGCCATAGGAACATAATACATGAATTGGGTGAGGTATTAAGGATAAACATGTAGTAGTTGGGGATTGGTAAGAAACAGAGAATGCATGGGATGTAATAAAAATGCTACTCAGTTTCAGCCTAACGTTATGTATACAATGCAGGCTCAGTTTTGAAATATAATTTAAATCTATATTATTATATAAAATGTTCTGACTTATAAATATTAGCTACTGCTCAGATTTACAACACACTAGGGGTTAAATGATATAATATAACATGTCTGTGTATAAATTCAGTGGACTTTTAGCAAAGTCAGTATCTTGGTTATGAAAGTTGACTATTATTTTCTAAGATCTATTTCCCCATGTATAAGATGCACCTTAATTTTAGGGCCCGAAATTTGAAAAAAAAAATTACATAAAGTTATTGAACTCAAGTTTTATTCATCATAAAATTTGTACAACTCCTCATCACTATCAAAACGCCTATTAGCTTGTCCTCATCTGTGTCTGATGACAAATCACTGTCTTCATATATTGTCTTGTCCTCAGTTCCATTTATGGCATTTTAAATGCCACAACCACTGTATAATATATACCAGTTTTTAGACCCCAAATTTTTTGAAAAAGGGTGCATCTTATACATGGGGAAATACAACTGTAAAGGGCACATAGGAGCTCTCTTTCTTATTTATTATACCTACAAAATAATCTATAATTAGTTCAAAATGAAGAGTTTAATTTTTTTAAGTTAATCATTTTTATCAGTTAAATTCAGCTCAGAAGCCACTAGTTTATAACTTTTAAAGAGAGAAGGTGTATAAAGTGGTAGTGTTTATAAAAGTGGCCCCTAAAATCCTACTATGGAAAGCAATGTAGTATCTGGGTTTCGGCGTGATTAAAAACCTAAATCTTAGGCAAAAGATGAAACTCTTGGAGTAGTCTTCAAATTATCAAAATATGGGCAATCTTGGGGGGAGCCAGAGAAATTGTAATACCAAATTCCATCAAATTATATATTGTTCTCTGGTTCTTACCTGCCAGTTTTTTGTTTGGTTGTTTGTTTGTTTTTTGTGACAGAGACAGAGAGAGGGACAGATAGGGACAAACAGATAGGAAGGGAGAGAGATGAGACACATTAATTCTTTATTGCATCACCTTAGTTGTTTATTGATTGCTTTCTCATATGTGCCTTGACTAGGGGCTACAGCAGACCGAGTGACCCCTTGCTCAAGCCAGCAACCTTGGTCTCAAGCTGGCAAGCCTTGCTCAAACCAGATGATCCTGCACTCAAGCCGGCAACCTCAGGGTTTCAAACCTGGGTCCTCCGTGTTCCAGTCCAACACTCTATCCACTGCACCACTGCCTGGTCAGGTTCTTACCTGCCAGTTTTTGAATGATGCCTTAGGTAAGAGGAAACTCAATAATCCAGAAGGAGTGACCGTGTCCCTTTTCTGAATGTCTTATTCATTAGACTAATTAATGGGAGACCATGACTTATTGTATTACTATTTTATGAAGAGGCAGTTGAAAAATAGACCTTCAGAGTTTGAGAAGACATGCATAATCATTCATTTTATAGTATTTTACTCATAAATAGGTGTCCTCCAGATTTTAGATAATATTTGATCTAGTTAAGAAAAACAATACAATATTATTTTTATGTATCACATCAGAAGTTTTATAATCAATTTCAAAAAGAATGACCAATATTTGAGAGTAAACAGTTAATTTAACATATTCATCCTACTGCCCATTAAACAAGTTCTGTGCTATCCAATGTTCATATGGCTTAAAGTTCTCATTCCCAAATTCAATAATTATGCCCTTTTAAATGATTAGTGAAAGATGAAAAAAAACAGGGAAGAAAGAACAATTTGCAGAGAAGTCAGTCAACAGGTATTGGTAATGGATGCTAATGTAGTAGAATATTTTATTTGTAACTGCCATCCTCAATAGTACTTTTCCCAAACCAAAGCCACCATGTACAGATAATGGGAGGGGGTTGATAGTTAATTACACCTTTTTCTCACAGCTTCATATGAAATTAGTGGAGAAGTAGATGCATGTGACAAACTCATGGAGATAAAAATTTCAGCCTTACTCCTGCTAAGGCTAAAGTAGAGATTCAATCTTAGATGAGAGGCCATATACCTTCTCCTAAGGTGAGCTATTGGAATCTTCTGTTAGAGGGAAAATTTGAGTCCACAATTTTGATACCTGAAAACAGAAATGCTTATAACCAGTTAAGACGTAATGGTAGAGAGAGATGAAGGGAGGGGATGAAGAAGAAGAGAGAGGGAAAGGTGAGGGGGGAAAAGAGATCAAAGATGGGGGTTGGGGTGGGGAGACAGAGAACTATTGAGAATCAATCCAAGACATAAAAGACAAGAGAAACTATAAAATATACAGTACCTGTCTGAAATTTCCTACTTAAACAATAATATTTTAAATTATTTTGTATACCATGATCTATAATTGTTCTTGGCTTTCAGATACAATAATAAATAACAAACAGACATTTTACATAAGAATTCAATAGTTTAGAACAGGCATCTCCAAACTATGGCCTGGCCCGTGGGCCGCATGCGGCCCCCTGAGGCCATTTATCCAGACCCCCACCGCACTTCCGGAAGGGGCACCTCTTTCATTGGTGGTCAGTGAGAGGAGCACTGTATGTGGCGGCCCTCCAACAGTCTGAGGGACAGTGAACTGGCCCCCTGTGTAAAAAGTTTGGGGACCCCTGGTTTAGAAGAAGAGATAGAGGACTTCAAGATATAATTGTGGTCTGAAATAAGTAATTATATGAATAATGTAATTTTGATACAATAAAGATATTGTATATAATGATATAACATGAAAATAAATATTTTAAATGTTCAAATAATCATAACTATGGTTCTAGAAAACTGTCATTCTTGAGTTTGCTAGATATATCTGTATTCTGTGGAGGACACTGGAATTACTCTTTGAGGTTGGTCCTTTATTCTAAAAAGAGAAACTTTTTTCATCTCTTTTACCCATATAACTATAAAGAGAGGTTTAAAAAAACTGGCAGCTCATAAACTGAATCAAAATGTCAATGTACTATTCAAAACAGTATTAAAACAGTCTTCTTTGAACATATTCAGGTATTCACAGACTCACCACTCTACATTGGCATGCACTAGCTGCTTCATTTTATTAATTTGATTTCAGTGAACAAGAGTTGTGGCCATTTCTATTAATCCTGCTTCTATTTGTGAGGTGGGCCTGAGCAAGTGGCATAATCCAAGTGTAGGCCCTTCAGTCCTAAATCATGTATTCTATTTAATAATAAAAAATGAGCATATATCTAGAAAAATCTTCATCTCCAAAGTTAATATTTTGTACTTAAATCTGGATTCCTAAAAATCTTTTTTTCATTGGTTATTGGTACCCATAGGTTTAAAGAATTATATTTCACTTTCAAATCCCTATCCATTTGAATAGGGAATTTGAGTAGGATCTTCCTCAAAGATGTATCCTATCCATCTTATTTGTTTTCCCTCTATCTTCAGAAATTTTTCTTTTTTAAAGGAAAAGTCCCTATCCTTACTGTCCTTGTTTTCTTTCCCTTCTTTCCTTCTTTCCTTCTTTCCTTCTTTCCTTCTTTCCTTCTTTCCTTCCTTCCTTCCTTCCTTCCTTCCTTCCTTCCTTCCTTCCTTCCTTCCTTCCTTCCTTCCCTTTCTTTCTTTCTTCTTCTTTTTTTTCTTTCTTTTTTCTTTTTGACAAGCCCATTTTTCCTCCAATGGCAAAGTCAATTTCTAAAATACTATTTGAATTTAGGCACATTGTTTTTATCCTTTTCCTTTGCAAGAAATATGGGCTTAACACACAATTCTTTTTTTTTTTTTTTTTTTTATATAATTTTATTTTTTTAATGGGGTGACATCAGTAAATCAGGATGCATATATTCAAAGATAACAAGTCCAGGTTATCTTGTCATTCAATTATGTTGCATACCCACCACCCAAAGTCAGATTGTCCTCTGTCACCTTCTATCTTGTTTTCTTTGTGCCCCTCCCCACCCCCTATCCCTCTCCCATTCCCCCCTCCCCCCCGTAACCACCACACTCTTATCAATGTCTCTTAGTTTCAATTTTATGTCCCACCTACGTATGGAATAATACAGTTCCTGGTTTTTTCTGATTTACTTATTTCGCTTCGTATCATGTTATCAAGATCCCACCATTTTGCTGTAAATGTACCGATGTCATCATTTCTTATGGCTGAGTAGTATTCCATAGTGTATATGTGCCACATCTTCTTTATCCAGTCATCTATTGATGGGCTTTTTGGTTGTTTTCATGTCCTGGCCACTGTGAACAATGCTGCAATAAACATGGGGCTGCATGTGTCTTTACGTATCAATGTTTCTGAGTTTTGGGGATATATACCCAGTAGAGGGATTGCTGGGTCATAAGGTAGTTCTATTTTCAGTTTTTGGAGGAACCACCATACTTTCTTCCATAATGGTTGTACTACTTTACATTCTCACCAACAGTGTATGAGGGTTCCTTTTTCTCCACAGCCTCTCCAACATTTGCTATTACCTGACTTGCTAATAACAGCTAATCGAACAGGTGTGAGGTGGTATCTCATTGCCGTTTTGATTTGCATTTCTCTAATAGCTAAAGAAGATGAGCATCTTTTCATATATCTGTTGGCCATTTGTATTTCTTCCTGGGAGAAGTGTCTATTCATATCCTCTTCCCATTTTTTTATTGGATTGTTTGTTTGTTTGTTGTTGAGTTTTATGAGTTCTTTGTATATTTTGGATATTAGGCCCTTATCTGAACTGTTGTTTGAAAAAATCATTTCCCATTTAGTTGGCTTTCTGTTTATTTTGTTATCATTTTCTCTTGCTGAGCAAAAACTTCTTAGTCTGATGTAGTCCCATTCATTAATTTTTGCCTTCACTTCTCTTGCCATTGGAGTCAAATTCATAAAATGCTCTTTAAAACCCAGGTCCCTGAGTTGAGTACCTATGTCTTCTTCTATGTACTTAATTGTTTCAGGTCTTATGTTTAGATTTTTGATCCATTTTGAGTTAATTTTTGTACAGGGGGAGAGACTGTAGTCCAGTTTCATTCTTTTGCATGTGGCTTTCCAGTTTTCCCAGCACCATTTATTGAAGAGACTTTCTTTTCTCCATTGTGTGTTGTTGGCCCCTTTATCAAAAATTATTTGACTATATATATGTGGTTTTATTTCTGGACTTTCTATTCTGTTCCATTGGTCTGAGTGTCTATTTTTCTGCCAATACCATGCAGTTTTGATTGTCGTGGCCCTATAATAGAGTTTGAAGTCGGGTATTGAAATGCCCCCAGCTTCATTCTTTTTCTTTAGGATTGCTTTGGCTATTTGGGGTTTTTTATAGTTCCATATAAATCTGATGATTTTTTGCTCTATTTCTTTAAAAAATGTCATTGGAAGTTTGATGGGAATTGCATTAAATTTGTATATTGCTTTGGGTAATATAGCCATCTTGATTATATTTATTCTTCCTAGCCAAGAACAAGGTATATTCTTCCATCTCATTATATCTTTTTCGATTTCCCTTAACAATGGTTTATAGTTTTCATTATATAAGTCCTTTACATTCTTTGTTATGTTTATTCCTAAGTATTTTATTTTTTTTGTTGCAATCGTGAAGGGGATTATTCTTTTGAGTTCCTTCTCAGTTGTTTCATTGTTGGCATATAGAAAGGCTATTGACTTCTGTATGTTAATTTTGTATCCTGCGACCTTACTGTATTGGCTTATTGTTTCTAGTAGTCTTTTTGTGGATTCTTTGGGGTTTTCGATGTATAGGATCATATCATCTGCAAAAAGTGATACCTTTACTTCTTCTTTTCTGATATGGATGCCTTTTATTTCTTTGTCTTGTCTGATTGCTCTGGCTAGAACCTCTAGTACCACATTAAATAAGAGTGGAGAGAGTGGACAACCCTGTCTTGTTCCTGATTTAAGGGGGAAAGCCTTCAGTTTTGTGCCATTTAATATGATGTTAGCTGATGGTTTATCATATATGGCCTTTATCATGTTGAGATATTTTCCTTCTATACCCATTTTGTTGAGAGTCTTAAACATAAAATTGTGTTGTATTTTATCGAAAGCCTTTTCTGCGTCTATTGATAAGATCATGTGGTTTTTGTTCTTTGTTTTGTTGATATGGTGTATTACATTAACCGTTTTACGTATGTTGAACCATCCTTGAGATTCTGGGATGAATCCCACTTGATCATGATGTATTATTTTTTTAATATGTTGTTGTATTCGATTTGCTAGTATTTTGTTTAGTATTTTAGCATCTGTATTCATTAGAGATATTGGTCTATAGTTTTCTTTTTTTGTGCCATCCTTGCCTGGTTTTGGTATGAGGGTTATGTTGGCCTCATAAAATGTGTTTGGAAGTATTGCTTCTTCTTCAATTTTTTGGAAGACTTTGAGTAGAATAGGAACCAAGTCTTCTTTGAATGTTTGATAAAATTCGCTGGTATAGCCGTCAGGGCCTGGACTTTTATTTTGGGGGAGGTTTTTAATGGTTTTTTCTATTTCTTCTCTACTGATAGGTCTGTTTAGGCTTTCTGCTTCTTCTTGACTCAGTCTAGGAAGGTTGCATTTTTCTAGGAATTTATCCATTTCTTCTAGGTTGTTGAATTTAGTGGCATAAAGTTTTTCATAGTATTCTACAATAATTCTTTGTATATCTATGGTGTCCGTGGTGATTTCTCCTCTTTCATTTTGGATTTTGTTTATATGAGTTCTTTCTCTTTTTTCCTTGGTAAGTCTTGCCAAGGGTTTGTCAATTTTGTTGATCTTTTCAAAGAACCAGCTCCTTGTTCTATTAATTTTTTCTATAGTTTTTTCTGTTCTCTAATTCATTTATTTCTGCTCTGATTTTTATTATCTCCTTTCTTCGGCTGGTTTTGGGTTGTCTTTGTTCTTCTTTTTCTAGTTACTTAAGGTGGGAAGTTAAGTGGTTCACTTGGGCTCTTTCTTGTTTGTTCATATATGCCTGAAGTGATATGAACTTCCCTCTTATCACTGCTTTTACTGCATCCCATAGATTCTGATATGTCGTATTGTCATTTTCATTAGTCTGTATATATTTTTTTGATCTCTGCACTTATTTCTTCTTTGACCCATTCATTTTTTAAAAGTATGTTGTTTAGTTTCCACATTTTTGTGGGATTTTTTTCCTCTTTTTTGCAGTTGAATTCTAGTTTCAAGGCTTTATGATCAGAAAATATGCTTGGTACAACTACAATTTTTCTGAATTTGCTGATGTTGTTTTTGTGGCCCAACATATGGTCAATTCTTGAGAATGATCCATGTACACTGGAGAAAAATGTATATTCAGTCACTTTGGGATGAAATGTCCTGTAGATGTCTATCATATCCAGGTGCTCTAGTGTTTTGTTTAAGGCCACTATGTCTTTGTTGATTCTCTGTTTGGATGACCGATCTAGAGCCGTCAGCGGTGTATTGAGGTCTCCAAGTATGATTGTATTTTTGTCAGTTTTTGTTTTAAGATCAATAAGTAGCTGTCTTATATATTTTGGTGCTCCTTGGTTTGGTGCATATATATTAAGAGTTGTTATGTCTTCTTGATTCAGTGTCCCCTTAGCCATTATGAAATGGCCATTTTTGTCTCTGAGTACTTTTCCTGTCTTGTAGTCAGCATTATCCGATATGAGTATTGCTACACCTGCTTTTTTTTGGATGTTATTTGCTTGGAGTATTGTTTGCCAGCCTTTCACTTTGAATTTGTTTTTATCCTTGTTACTTAGATGAGTTTCCTGTAGGCAGCATACAGTTGGATTTTCTTTTTTAATCCATTCTGTTACTCTGTGCCTTTTTATTGGTGAGTTTAATCCGTTTACATTTAGTGTAATTATTGATACTTGTGAGTTCCCTATTGCCATTTTATATCTTGCTTTCTGTTAGTTTTGTGTCTTGTTTGATCCTTCTCTTTTGTTTTTCTATCTTTTGTTTTTATTTGGTTGTATTCCATACATCTTTCCTCTGTTGCTATCTTTTTTATCTCATGTGCTTCTGTGGTGGTTTTTTCAATGGTGGTTACCTTTGAGTAATGAAAAGGGTCCCTACCCTGTTCATTGTAGCGAACTATTTTGTGAGTACTTTTGCACTCCATCGTCCTTTGCTACTGTTAATCTCCATCTTCTCCCCCTCTTTCTTTTTGTTGTTGTCACAGTTTCAATTTGGTTTTATTGTGTTCTTCTTGGAGCTTTTACTTGTGGCTCTGTTTTTTTTTGTTCTTTGTATCTGATTGGAGAACCCCCTTTAGTAATTCCTGGAGTGGGGGTTTTCTGATGATAAATTCCCTCATCTTTTCTGTATCTGTGAATGTTTTTATTTCTCCTTCATATTTGAAGGATAGCTTCGATGGGTATAGTATTCGTGGCTGAAAGTTCCTCTCTTTCAGGACTTTAAATATTGGGGTCCACTCTCTTCTAGCTTGTAGAGTTTCTGCTGAGAAATCTGATGATAATCTAATGGGCCTTCCTTTATATGTTGTATTCTTCTTTTCCCTGGCTGCCTTGAGAATTTTTTCTTTGCTGTTGGTTTGTGTCAATTTCATTATGATATGCCTTGGAGTAGGTTTGTTGGGGTTAAGAAAACTTAGAGTTCTGTTTGCTTCTTGAACTTGAGGCTTTAGTTCTTTCCACAGGCTTGGGAAGTTCTCATCTATTATTTGTTTGAGTATGTTCTCCATTCCATTTTCTCTCTCTTCTCCCTCTGATATACCTATTATTCTTATGTTATTCTTTTTGATGGAGTCAGATAATTCCTGTAGGGCTATCTCATTTTTTTTAATTTTTGAGTCTCTTTCTTCTTCTCTCTGTTGTGCCTCAAGTTGCTTGTCTTCTATTTCACTAATCCTCTCTTCTATCTGACCTGTTCTATTAGCTAAGCTTGTTACTTCGTTTTTCAGCTCGTGAATTGAGTTTTTCATCTCTGTTTGATTTGTTTTTATAGTTTCAATTTCCTTGGGCATATATTCTTTGTGTTCATTGAGTTGTTTTCTGAGCTCCCTAAATTGCCTTTCTGTGCTTTCTTGTATATCTCGGAGGATTTTTAGGATTTCTATCTTGAATTCTCTGTCATTTAGCTCCAAGGTTTCCAATATATTAAATTTTTTCTCCATAGATTTTTCCTCATCTAGCTGTGTTACCTCTCTTTCTTTTGTATCCATGATATTCAATTTTCTCTTCCTTAATGGCATCTGAGGGTGGTTTTGTTGATAGTATTAATGAGATTTAATAAAGAATAAAAAGTTTAAAAAAATAATAAAAAAAATAAAAAATCGAAAAGTTTTTTTTTTAAAAAATTAATAATAAAATAAAGAAAAATAAAATAAAATAAAAATTAAAAAAAAAAGGAAATTATTCCCCCCCTCCTTTTTTCCTCTCCTCTCCTCTCCCCTCTTTCTTGAGAAAATCTTGTGGTGGACTGTGAATTATAACAAACAATGCCTGTGATGGAGGGCCTGAATTGGGGAAAAGTAATAAAGGGGCAAAAAAAAAAAAAAAAAAAAAAAAAAGAAAAAAAAAAGAGCGTATGGACCCACAAAAAGCAAATAAGGAAAAAATTTGGGTCAAGAATAAAATGATTTGCTTTTAGGTGTTGGTTGTCTAAGAGTTATGATGAGAGGATTAAGAGGAAAACGGAAAAATGGGGGGACAAATTAAAAAATTACTATTGTATTTAGTGGAACAAGAACTAGATAGTATGGAGAGCCAGGGATGGGAGCACTGCTAGTGAGTTAAAAAGGTGAAGTAAAAAACCCCCAAAATGCCACAAACATAAGTTTGAGTCCCAGATAAGATAATTTGTTTGTTATTGAGGTTTGAATGAGAGGAGATGTAAAGGAGAAAGGAAGAAACTAATATAGAGGGAGAAAAGAAAGAGAGAGAGAGAAAAAAAAGAGGGAACCACTAAAAGAAGAAAAAAGAAAGGAGAGAGAGAGAGAGAGTTAAGGGTTTTGGAGTGCAACCCTCATAGAGAGAAAGGAAGAGAAGAGAAAAGATAATGGGAGATGTAACACTTATGGGTAGTGTAGTTCAAGGAGAGGAGAGAGTAAGACCGGTAGAGAGTTAATTGGCCAAATTGGAGGAGGAAAAAAAAAGTATCAAGAATGAAGATAAGAGAAACAAACGAACAAATATAATAAAATGGGATAGGTTATAAAGTCTGCAGATTATTCTTGATTTTGAGAGGTTATCTTCTTGCTTTTTCTTTTCTCTCCCTCTTCCTGGTCGGTGACTCTGTACCCCGGGTTCTGCCCCTTTGGCACGCTCAGGTGGAGGTTTGCAGTTGATAAGTCTCTATGGCAATGTCATGTATTGTGCTTTAGTCTCGTCGGCAGTCGAAGCTCATTAGCATTTATAGGCTCCGACAGTGAGAGAGTCCGTGTTCCTGGAGCCTTTCTCCTAGTCTTTCCTTCCTCAATTAGTAGCCTGATAATCCAGCTATGGGGTTGCTGCTGCCTCTGCCTGGATAGTAAGAGGCTCAAAGAGCTGGCAACTCCCCACTCTATTTCCACTCAGCACAGGGCTCTGGGTAAGGCTCAGTCAGTCAGAGCTGCTAGCATAATCAGGCAGGCTTTCCGCCCACTCAAAGACTTCTGGTTCTGTCTGCCACTCTGTCTGGTAACACAGGCGGGCGCCCACTTCCGGGGCGCTTGGAGGAAACTCACTCACTGGCTGCGCGCGCAGACCAGGATATCCGGCCAGCAGTCTCACGCTCTGAGTGAAACCCCCAACCGCAGGGAAAAGTTGCAGCGTTGGAATTGAGTCTCGCTCCGTCCCCGTGCGTGGCTTTTGCAAGGCGCTGGGGCAGCCCGAGATTCTGCTTTGGTCCACACAAAGGCCTCTGACTCTGCCCCTCTGTGCGATAACACGGGCGCGCACTGCCGAGGCACTCGGAGGAATCACTCACTCCTTATCTGCGCGCGCAAACCAGGATATGAGGCCGGCCGCGTTTCCCTCTGAGTGAAACACCCTCCAGCACGGAAAATCTCCACCGTTGGAATTAGTTCTCGCTCCCTCCCGTGCGTGGCTTTCCCAGGGCGCTGGGGCTGCCCAGAGACTCTGCCCTCGGCCCACAGAAAGGCCTCTGACCCTGCCTCTCCGTGGGGCAACACGGGCGCCCACTCTCGGGGCCTAGGAAGAAATTCTCACCCACTAACTGCACAGCGACCAGGAGACCGGGTAAAATGGCCGCGCCGCTTGTCTTTCTTTGTTTGGGTTTGGCGCGAGTGTTAGCTTGTATTGCCCGGGTTGCCACAGGATCAGATTTTCCTCGGCTTGGATCTCCGTGCCACAGCCTGGTTCGGCCGTTTGTGTCGCGGCCTGGATGTATTCACCCCCTTTGCCCGCCTCAGTTTCTATATTCACAGTTACCAGAGAAAGCCGCCCTGTTTAGGTTAGTGAGGAAGGCGGAGCATTTCTTACTCCCTATTTCCTTCGGGGTTTGGTTATATATTTAGCCAATTTTTCACTCAATCATACCTTTGGGTGTATTGCGAAGCATCTGGAAGCTCCAAGTATAGGTTTTTCTGTTTCTGGTTGAAGATCTTGTTGAGTTTTGGGGGAGATTTATCGGTATCGCTTCCTACCCCGCCATTACTCTGACGTCATCTCGTTACCTGGCTCTTCAAACCAGCAACCTCAGTGTTCCAGGTCGACACTTTATGCACTGCGCCACCACAGGCCAGGCCACCTGGCTCTTCTAGTTGTTCTCATGGGATAACTATTGATCATAAGTTATCTACCTGCCCAATAGGGAGAAATACTCAACTCTGTTCTCTAATTTATTTTTGTTTCTTTCAGGGTCTGTTTATTTTTTTTTTCTTCTTCTTCTTATTTCAAGATTTCATCAAATATCTAGTGATCCTTGTTTATCTTAATTCACATTTAAAAATACCTAATAGCACTGTTTCCATCAATAATTGATAACCTTAATTTTCACATGCACAGGTAGGTGCTGATATTCCAGGGGCCTCCACTCACCTATTGTGTAATGTAAATGGCTTTACCTTGAGTCACCATTGCTCAAACTAATGATATGATTATGTCTTTTTTAAAAATAGTTTTGTCAATTTTCTAATAAAAATGTCTTTTTTTCCTTTTTCCTCACCAAAGCTTAGCAGACAGACATTCTGGATGTACAATAGGGAGGGGAGGTGGGGATAATCTGCTCTTGGTTCTATTTCTCTTTCCTTTCTGTCTCTGAATCAGTGTTTTCCTCTGGAGCTCACTCCACAGTGCTTTGTCAGTCGACACTCTTCTAGATGTTTGCTGAAATTATCTTATTAATAGGTGACTTCCCGCCATTTTTATTATTGCAGTTATATCCTTTTTAATCTTATTTTTTGATCAATTAAAAAATACAGTTCAGAAAAAATAAGAATTGAGATACACATAAATGATAATAAATAGCACACTATGACCCAGGAATTACATGCATATTTATTTGTCTAGCACTGTTCCTGGCACATAGTAAGTACACAACATACTTTAGTATGATTATCCTTATCTACTGGCATGTAATAGACTGAATTGGGTGGTGCTACAACCAAAATTAATGTCATTTAGGATGACTTTCTAAGTCATATAGAAAGTCAAAAAAGTTTTTCTAAATGTGGAGAACACTGTAAATAAGAATAAAGCCACATTACACAAGTAATATGCTCTTCTTAGAATATCCTTCAGCTTGCTTGTGATCATTCATGAGTGAGCAAGAACAACTTCTATTATAAGAGGTGTTGATTCTGAAAGTAAATTTGAATTGTGGCTAAAATTGTGGCTACAGGTTCTGGAGATAGATTGTCTGAGCTTGAATCTTGGCACTATCTCTAATAGGCTTAATCATGGAAAAGTTGTCCTATATCTCAGTTCCCTCATCTGAAAAATGAGGATAGTAACTTCAGGTCATATGGATGGCCTCAGTGAAACAACACATGCAATGCTTTAGCACAATGCCAAACAAACAGTAAGTTTAGTATATGTTTGCTATAGTTATTGCTAGTAATAATATTCTCTAAGTAATTACAGGATTAGAGTAACATTCTACAAATCAGTCTTCTGAGTAAAATGAGTGGTAACAACACTATATCATAGCAGCATTGTAAAACTATTATAAAAGAATGGTTTCCAAACAGCAATAATATCTTGTAAGTGTCTATAAACACAGCTTCCCAAGGATGCCAGCCACAGCCTAACTGTGCTATGGGTTCGTGGCATTGCAGATTTAAGACTGCAAGTCAGTGGGTTGTGTTTTTTTTTTTACCTGTGGCTGAACATTAGAATACTCTAAGTGGCTTTCATAATTCCTTCTCTGGAGTAAGCTTAGTTTTTAAAGCTCCCAGCTTGATTCTAGTGCACAGTATTGAGAGTCATTGTAAGGATTCCTATGCTTGTATGAACTATCAGGATAAGTGCTTAAAAGTACAAATTTCCATGCCCTTTTAAAGCTGGAAATTCTTACAAGTCAAGAAAAGGAGGCAGGAATCTGTACTTTTAAGAAGGACTAGAGTGATTCTTAGGACTGCACTATGTTTGGTAAATTACTAAAATAAATATCTCCTGGACCTCTCCAATTTTTTCTGGTTTTATTGGAAGCCTAGAAGCCTATAACTTTATATAAATTAGGAAGTAAAAAGGCAATCTGTCTGATGTCTCAATTATTTACAAGATGCAGTCATTATTTTTATAAAAACTTTTAAAATTATATATTATACAAATCTGAAAATAATAATGAAACTCCCATTTGAACACAACCTCTATTAGCATTCTAGATAACAATATTTTTTTTCTATGCAAGTATTTTTATATATAGTAACTGCATATATTCTATAGTCTGCCTCCTTGGTATTTTTTTTCTAACTCTGCATCACCCTTTATAACTATATTCATAACCATCACATTTAATGACTGATGAATAATGGCTTAAATCATTAATTGATTTGAGGACAGGGCCTGTGTCTTAGGCAACTACATATCCCCAGTACCTAGCACAGCACCTATCCTATCACAGGGGCTAGTAAATAGCCGATGATAACACAGAATTTCCTTTGTTGTTCACCAGTAGTGAAGAGTGTTCAATATATGTTTGCTATTATCATTGTTATTCTCTCAGTAATTATAGGACTGGAGTAACATTTTCTACTAACCACTTTTCCAAGTTAAATTAGTTTAAATTAAATTAACATCAAATTTTAATTTAATTTACATTAAAAATGTAAAATCACATTTAGTGATGTTTAATATCTTTACCTTTTGAGTATTTAACATTAATATAGCTTTTAATTATTTTATATAAAGTCGTTTCCAGGAAATAAAATCACTGAACAAATGTTCATGAATATTTTTGAGTCAAATTACTCTCCCAGCTGTTATCTTAATTTTCAATGCTATCAGAAATGTATTGGGATCCAATATCCTAATATACTTAACAGATTTAAGTATTATCATTTTAGATTAAATTTATAATTGGGCATTATCTTTATAAAGAGTTTGGCTAATAGACCAAAAACATTTTAAACATCTTAACACCAATTATATGTATGCTCAGCATAAGAGCTATGTCTTTTACGAGCAGGTCCCAAAATCAAAGTCTCCAAGCAGACATGGTATATATGATATCTATTCACATTCCATTGGCTGACACAAGTCATGTAGCCATGCCCAAAATCAGTGGGACAGGGGTGTATAATATTACAGGGGAGTAATAATACAATAGATCGCACTTTTAAAGAGCATAGCTCTGAGCATCAGCAACATATGTGCAGCAGATAAATCTATCAAAAGGTGTGAGATCACACAGGTAGAGCATATAGAGTAAAAGGAAACAAACTGGGACTAAATCCTCTGTTTTATCTTTTAATGTTTTCTTGGAAATACGCAGGTGCCCCATACTGAAGGACATTAAAACAGAGTCCTCCTACATTTTGTTTACTATCTGTTTCCTCCTGAGGACAGAGGCCTGTTCTTTTGTTCTTTGTTGTATCCTCAGTACCCAGAACAGTGACTTTCTTAGAAAAGGCACTTAGTCTGTCTCCAGAATAAATGAAATCAATGCATATTTGTCAGCACTCACCAGAGGTGATTCTTCTATAGTGTGGTCCTCATTCTTCAGTTATTTCTGGTTCCCTTTTTCACTTGGGTCAGTAAGTCTATACGAGTGTTGGCTCAGGTTGCATCGAAAGGAAGCATTAGTTACAGCAGACCAATAGAGATGGGGTGCTGGGAACGGTATTTGGGGACTTAAAACTATGGTTGCACTAAAAGCATAGTTTATTTTTATTTATTTATTTATTTTGGGGTATTGTTCTGAAGTGAGAAGCAGGGAGGCTGAGAGACAGACTCCCGCATGTGCCCGACCAGGATCCACCCAACATGCCCACTAGGGGGCGATGCTCTGCCCATCTGGGGCATTGCTCCATTGCAACCAGAGTCACTTTAGCACCTAAGGCAGAGGCCATGGAGCCATCTTCAGTGCCAGGCCAACTTTGCTTCAATGGAGCCTTGGCTGTGGGAGGGGAAGCAAGAGATAGAAAGGAGAGGGGGAGGGGTGGAGAAGCAGATGGGCGCTTCTCCTGTGTGCCCTGGCCTGGAATCAAACCTGGGGCTTCCACATGCCGAGCTGATGCTCTACCACTGAGCCAACCAGCCAGGGCCTGAAAGCATACTTTTATTTGATTTTTTTTCTTTTGGGGTAGTTTGCCTACTAATTGGAGATTATTGGGGTAGAATTGGGAGTTACACTTTGCTCAGTGCCACCAACTGCCTTTGTAGGTAAGTTTATTTCCTCCTGCCTAAATGTTTGTAGATTATACTTATGTTCTTGACATTCAGAATTTACCAGAATGTACTACAATATGGTCATTTGTTTTGATTTATCACATTTTGGAAAATTACCATCTATTATGTATCATCATTGTTTCTATTTCTTTTGTTCTGGGCTCCTTTCACAAACCGTAAGAAAATTGAGTCTTTATTCTTTCTCTTCCATATCTGTAGTTTCTATCATCATTTTCATCTAAATAACCTTTCTCTCTGGAATAGTATGGAGGTTTCCTTTCACACTAAAATAATTATCTTCCTGAGGCATGTCTATTCTTTGCTTCCCTCAAAATGAATTTTAACTTGTAGCAATTTCCTCACATGTATCAGGTAGCTCACATGCATTTTAGCCTGATGAATTCCCTCTTTCTCAGACCACGTATTCTTTTTTCTGTACATTCTTCTTACTATCATGGCTTTTTGTGTGCAATTACAAGCCTACAGGTGATGGCAGTAAGAAGAATGGTCATTCTTTGAGCCTTCAAAATACTGCTTTCTTTCCCTTAAAGCAAAGTAATTTTTAAATAATCCCTCCTTTGTATACTTGGTAGCTATATAATCCCTTTTCCTGATTGTTAGGCAGATTAATATGTTAAAATTCTGGTATAACTTCCTGTTTCCAAAAGGCTTCACTTATGCTACCTCTGTTATATGTGGGTGGCATCTCTCTCCTAGCCTACTAGCTTGTTCTCTGATATCATTTCCATGATGCTCTGTTTCCAGGGTTCCACTTGAATTTACAGACATCAATTGAAATTGGGGCTGATGACCTCATAGGTCACTTCATTGTCATAAGTCTCTTCCTACCACCTACTTCTTTTTTTCTCCTGCACATTAAAATTTTGTCCTACATTGAGAAAGATATGGGGAAAAAAATAGAAACAGCATTCTGTCTACATGATAGAGAACTCAAGAGCCATAGACAGGAAACCCTAACTCTTCCACCTAATTCACACCTTGGGTCTTTAGCCAGGTACTGTAACTATTTGCTACTCACATCAAATGCTTTGTTTTCTCACTGAGGTATGGTATACACAAAAATGTGAAATTTCATAAAAGAATTGATCATAGGAAACTAAGAATACAGGAAAGGGAGTAGAAAGAACTGAGGTCAGAAAGTGGCAGGGCCCTCTTGGAAGGTCTGACTAATCTGTAAGAGGTTATGCAAAGAAAATTTGGAATTTTCATGTTGGGACATAACTCTGGTAACACCACTGAAAAATATTAGTGGAGTAGAAGAAGGCAGTTATAGAAATGTGAAGAAGGAAGAAATATTGAACTAAAGGTGAAGTGAGATGTGTTACAAAGGAGGAGAAAGATAAAAATAATTTTAGGATGTGAAGTTTTCTAGTATTGGTCCCCTACAAATGTGGCAAATGAGGGAGAGGGGGGAGTGAAGGGTATCCTCCCAGATGTCTGCCCTGCCAATCATCAAGAGAAGAAATTCAGAAGAAAATGCTGTCTCAGGACAGGCTGAATTACATAAACATAGTTTGGGGAAATAGACACATTAAGCTTATCTTGCTTTTGGAAACTGCAGATAAAGATGTGTAGTCACAAATAAAATTCTGAAGCCCAAGAGAGGGCTATAAACTAAAAGTACAGATCAATATGCAATATGCCATCAGCCTTTTAAGTTATAGCCAAAATCGTGCCTGTGATTGTTCAGAGAGAATTTGCAGAATGAAAGATTGTTAGACCAAGGCACAGCCTGGGGGGGAAAGTGACTTTTGGCCTATTTATTACTTTATATTTCTCAAGATTTGGTGCCTTCATACCCCTTGAGCCGATTTAGACTTTGAGACTCAGCATTCAGTTCCCTCCAGGAGTAGGTTGGTCAGATTAAGAAAACTGTTCCAGAAAACTGACTTATGCTCTGGCACACCAACCCAACTCACCAGGCCTTGAGTTGTGATGCCAAGCTTGCCAGCTGAGAATGAGAGAGGCAGGAATCGAATCATTTATGGGAACAGAGGTTCAGGCTTGCAATCCTGGCGATATGTAATAGGAAATGGAGTTAATTACAATAAATAAATGATTAGGTGAGAGTAGAGTGGAGTAACTAAAAAGGAAATCATAAATTTTGATATCACTCATCACCCAGCATCCACATGGTACAGGAAATGCAAAAAGAAACAAAAGGCTGGTTATGTATATCCAGAACTGTTTCCACAGTATAACAATAGACCAAGAAGATGACGTATTAAAAACACTAGTAAGACTGTAGGAAATGATGTCAGTGGCCTGTAAAGAGTAATGCAGTTAAATCAGAACAGGCTGCTTCGAAGAAAAATGGCAAGCACTTCACATTTTTCAAGGTAGTTAAAAATTCAGCATCATAAGATTAGGAAGATAACAGTTTGTGGATGAAGTCACGAAGTAAGATATCAAAGTTCAAGATATTGAACTATTCATTGAGATGATAAGTTCAGGAAACATGTATGAAAGTAGGTTGTTTGAATAGTAGTAAAGACCATTGGCAATTTTTTTTTAATTTTTTAAAAATTTTTTTATTTATTTATTCATTTTTTAGAGAGGAGAGGGAGAGACAGAGAGAGAGAGAGAGAGAGGAGAGAGAGAGAGAGAGAAGGGGGGGAGGAGCTGGAAGCATAAACTCCCATATGTGCCTTGACCAGGCAAGCCCAGGGTTTCGAACTGGCAACCTCAGCATTTCCAGGTCGATGCTTTATCCACTGCGCCACCACAGGTCAGGCACCATTGGCAATTTTTAAATTACATTACTTGGAGGGTTAATAAGACCATCCGTGTAAAGCTGAAGTCAGGCAAAGACAGAGAGATGACTATGAAATAAGTAATCAATAAATTTAATAGAATGCTAGTGTGGTCAATGAATTAGAACAGCAATTTTCAACTGGTGTGCCGCAAGAATTTTTATAACATGCAATACCTGACTATTTAGTCAGGGGCACTGACGTCATTTCCCTTAGATTGTCAAATAAAAAACTGACAGCAGCCAACACAACAGCTATCCAATATCAGGACAGAAAAAAACAAAATTATAACTATTTTTTTTGTCACATTGGCAAAATTATATTTTTTGATGTGCCACCTATTTTTAGAAATTGGTTTATGGCCTGACCTGTGGTGGCGCAGTGGATAAAGCGTCGACCTGGAAATGCTGAGGTCGCCGGTTCAAAACCCTGGGCTTGCCTGGTCAAGGCACATATGGGAGTTGATGCTTCCAGTTCCTCCCCACCTTCTCTCTCTTTCTCTCCCTATCTGTCTCTCTCTCTCCCTTTCTCTCTCCTCTCTAAAATGAATAAATAAAATTAAAAAAAAAAAAAAAAAGAAATTGGTTTATGTGTGCCATGAGATGAAAACAGTTAAAAATCACTGTGTTGGAACAAAGTCAAGCTTCAAGATGCCGACTTTACTCAAGAGAATTGAAGAAAATATACCTAACAGTAGCAGAGGGGAATCAGAGAATGACTATGAAGTGTCTGACACAATAAACAGTTAATAAAATGTCTATGGAATAAACAAATGGGTCCTGCTTCCCAGTGCATGGTTAATGGAGTATGACATAATAAAACTTCAATGGGAATTGTGCCAGGAAAAGAAATGCTGTGGAAGAACCAGCTCATACCAGCTTGCAAAAACCAATTACAAAATTTTCAGAAATGGCTGACTGTTAAATATAACAATTTAAAATTAAACTGTATGACCTTATAATTAAGTAATATTAAACCCATAGGTAATATTCAAAGCCTACCATTTTCTAAAGATTATACTACATTTTATTATCCCTGCTTTTGAAGTTATTTCTACCTAATGAATCTGTATGGTGGAAACATTACATAATGGGGTGCTACTGCACATCCCTTTCCAAATGCACATTTAGTAACATCATATTGGTAGCTTGAAATTGGCCATGATGGAGTTCATATACTAGGGATCAGGAACCTTTTTGGCTGAGAGAGCCATGAACGCCACATATTTCAAAATGTAATTCTGTGAGAGCCATACAACGATCCATGTATGTTATGCATTATCCAATAAAAATTTGGTGTTGTCCCAGAGGACAGCTGTGATTGGCTCCAGCCACCCACAACATGAACATGAGTGGTAGGAAATGAATGGATTGTAATACATGAGAATGTTTTATATTTTTAATGTTATTATTTTTTTTATTAAAGATTTGTCTATGAGCCAGATGCAGCCATCAAAAGAGCCACAACATCTGGCTCGCGAGTCATAGGTTCCCAACCCCTGTCATATACCATGGAAACCAGTACATGCTAAAGATCAGGGTTTGACTTATTGTTTCATCAGATGTCTCCAGTGATTTTCAACCTTTGTTTCTCATGCACTCATAAACTAATTACTAAAGAAAAAAGGGCCCTGACCTCTTCTCCCTTAGTAATTAATTTATTTGTGCCATGAGATGAAAATGGTTGTATTTAGTCAGGGACACTGACCTTAGTAATTAGTGTGTGTTTGTGCCATGGAAAAAAAAGGTTGAAAATCACTGGTCTAGACAAACGATTGCCCATGTAATACTTGTATTTTTAAGTAAAGTTTGAATGGGGTACAGTCAATACTTAGTAGTATTGTCTATGTCTCCACTATAATGACAGACTTGAGTAATTATAACAGAAACCATATGACCCTAAATCTGAAATATTTACTACTTGGCTCATTAAGAATAGTTTGCCAAATTATGGTTTAGACTTAAGGGAATAATGAAGAAAATAATTCAGATTAAACTTAAAAGCGTGTTCTGTCTGTAGCCATTTCATTGTAAGTAGCACAAAAAATATTGAGAAAATATTTTCAGTATTTTTTCTGATTCAGCAAGGAAACCACCCACACCACTGAAAAAAAAGCATTATTCTGCATATGCCTTCGTTGTTTCACTTTCACCTTACTCGTCAACCCAAATGAAAGTACCAATCAACATTCATGTTGGAACTGTATCTATTGGCAACTACTGACTGGTTATCAATAAAAGAGTCCAGCAAAAACAGCAATGGAAGTACTTTGTACAAATCAACTGGCTATATACAATTTACAATAGAGTATCATATAATATTTTTAAAATATAACTACGTTATTTTAGTAAATATTCTAAAAACTTATGTGTATGTAGCCATGTTTGTTTGTTTTTTCAGAGAGCTATTTGTTAAATATTTACCAGCATACCACAGAGTAATAAAAAGATATTAAAGACGCAGGAAGTTCATCTAAAATCAAGCAGGGTTCCTAGAAAGCACCATGCTTTTAGTGCTATGGAAGGTCAGCAGTGTAATGGTGAAGCTTGGGAAGAATCACTGAACAGCACAGGATTTAATGTACGATAATATAGGAGGCCAAACCAGATGCATGGTCTCATTACTGCTCCTGACTCTCCTCCACTGGTTTCATCAAAGGCATCATCCTTGGAGCTCCTCTCTCTCCACTCCTTGTCCAAGCTGAGAGCTCTTCTCACTTTCTGTCACCAAGGTAGATCTCTGCCACAATGAGCATTCTGTCCTGTGGCTTGCTCCTCCCCGTTAGCCTCTCAGATCCTGGGATCCTTAGGGTATAGAATGCTGCCAGGGCAGTGCTAAACTTTCTATGTGGAGCAGTAATGATATTGCTGACAGAAGGGGAAGGGAGAGTGTTCCCGCATCACTTTACAAAACAAAGAGACAGCCTTGTCCATCCATATGCAAGGGGTGGGGGCTGCTGGAGCTCTCCCCACTCAAGACCCAACACTTGTGGCCTCACTGGGATACGCCCTTGCAGCCCTCCCAGCTGTCACACCCTGCTTTTGAACTGTCCACTTCAGGAAGCCAAATGCTAGTCATCTTAAAGAAGGGATGTCCAGTTCTCTGTAGTTTGCTTTTTCATAGATGATTAGCTCCTGGCATTACTTCCTAATTGCCATCCTTTAATCCCCCTCCTCATAATTACTAAGAATTAAACCTAAAAATTATGTTTTGTCACTGTTTGTTTTTAGTTTCCTCTTGTTTTTAAGACATTCTATCCATAAAAATGCAAATACCATCTTTTGCAGTCTTTTCTTTAATTAAAGAGTCCTACCAGGAAAACTTTGAAAATTGAGATTTAAAGCAAGACAACAAAATCACAAAGTAACAGGGTCATAAAATCCATAACTCTGTTAAATAAAATCTTTATATTTCTCTTTTGTTTTTCAAAACAAAACAAAACATTAAAAAAACCCTAAAAACATAACTTTGGTTTCTGAAGGAGGGTGATCATCACTGGGAGGCACGGATGTCCTTGATTGGCCCTTAACTCTCCAAGGGCAATTCTGGCATCAATAGTTTTGACGTTAAAATAAAAAGCTGAGGTCCTTGTGGGTATTAAGGACCTTATTAAGAATCTTATGATACCCATTGTCTGCCTTTAAAAGCAGGAACCCTTAGCTTAGGAGTTCCACAGAAAATGCTTTTGAAAGATTGAAATAATTTCCACATAGTCGACAGCCCAATAGGCCCCCGTTTTGAGCTGTAACCAAGGAAAGTCTCTGTGCTCAGTGTACAGAAAATATTCTAGTCTGTTATTCAGCATTGTGTAGCAATCCCAGCTGCTATTACCACCTCTCCCAGCTGATTTCACATGGTTTCAAATTCCCTCTATTCCGAGTCTTTATCTACAAAGGATTGCTGCTCCTATCTCCTAAGGCAGTCATGTGTCTAAACGAGAAATACAGCCAGGACACTGTAAGACACTCAGATGAAAGGCACAGGTTAGTTCAAAGCATCCCAACCAGAGAAAATATTTCACCTTTGCATGAAAATAAAATACAGAAAGCTTTTGAACTAAAGTGTAACTTTTCATACACTTTAAGCAGGAAGTTAGTTTACCGTGTTTTGGCCAAATATTAAGATTTAGGCCAATAAAAATCTAGCTGACGCATAAATTACGTAATATCAAAAAGTTATATAGATTTTTCAGAAATTAAGAACTGTGATAGACAAACTGCAATTTTTAGACAAAAGCGAGGGACAGGCATCAGATATACTGAGGTACACTCAGAGGTTATGGGATGTATTACACATCACTGACCTCTACAACATGGTGAAAGCCTAGGACTGGAACTGCGATTATTGATTTTCCTGAGCTCTTTAGGGTGTGAGGTTATGCAAAAGGGCATAATATTCTGAACATTGCATGACCTCTCCCATGTCCATGCCCACTCCACAAATGTCCGCACTGCCAGTTATTATTTTCAGCACCTGCCAGTTATGATTTCCAGCACCTGTTGGGAAAGGCTTCCTAATTATGTTGTCTATTGTCTTAATAAGATAAAACATAAAAGGAGCATTAACAGATATTTATTAAAATGGAAACTCAGATATTAGAGACATGTAGAGAGGGCTTTAAAAAGATAATCAAGACACAACAGACAAAACTATTAACCTCACAGACAGTTGTTTGAATATTGATGAAAGATAATTATGTTACATGAGAACAAATAAAAATTTTTAAAAACTTAACAAAATTGCATAGAACAGGGGCTTGAACCCATCCCCTCAGAGTCTTACCTACCTCCTACAATACAAAAGGGCATTCCAAAGGACCAGAGGAAGTGTTTTTGAAGCAGTCCTCCAAGCTGTCTCCAAAGTCATCGTCACGCCATCCTTGCAGAATACCTGGGCAGGCAGTGGCCCTTCCAGTTTCAAGCCACAGAAGCTTGACCCCCAAACAGAGAACTTTGACATATTGTCATCCCCTAATAAAACCCTGTCTGTGCCTCTGCGGGGATAAGGGGTTCTTCCTCACTATGGGCCCTTTGTAACGAGGGTCATATTCCACAGCCAGTCTATACAATTACCTCACGGCAGCCCTCTGCTGTTCTCAGTAGAACAGGAAGGATAAATTTGAAGAGGAAGCACTTCAATGAGAATTTTCTCTCCTAATTATTAATGGCATTATTTCCATATAGATCTTTGCAGAGAGATAGTCCACAAAAGCAGACTAATGTCCACATACCAGTGTATGAACCCTATTTTTTATCCTACAGATACAGGTTTTTATTTGGAAAAAATTTAAATATATACACGAGCCCATTTTTCCTAGTGTAATCTGCTTATGAAAAAATTACTATAAGTCCTGGCCTGGTAGCTCAGGTGGTTACAAGGTCATCCGCACACACCAGGTTCGGTCCCTGGTCAGGGCACATGCAAGAATCAACCAATGACTGCATAAATAAGTGAAACAACAAATTAATGTTTCTTGCTTTCTCTCTCTTCCTCGTTCTCTAAAATCAGATTCAGAAAAATTACTGTAAGAAAATAAATGTACTATGTACTGGTCCCAAATTGACCTATAACACCACAGATTACTTCCTTTCTGAGTAGAGCATTTGAGATGCTAAGTCAGCACCATTCTCAAATTTCTAAGAACATTTCTCTACAGGGCTTGGATGGCCAGTATTTATTTTCTTTCAAGAATATATACCCCTTCTGTTGGCTCAGCAGTAAAGCATTGGCCAGGCGTGTGGAAGTTCCGGGTTTGATTCCTGGTCAGGGCACATAGGAGAGGTGACCATCTGCTTCTGCACCCCTACCTCATCTCTCTCCCTCTTCCCTTCCTGCAGCCATGGCTCCAATAGTTCAAGCAAAGTTGGCCCTGGGCACTGAGTACGGCTTCAGGGCTTCACCTCAGGTACTAAAATAGCTTGGTTGCTGATCTACTGAGCAGCAGCCCAGATGCCAAAGCATCACCTGGTAGGGGGCTTGCAGGGTGGATCCCGGCTGGGGCACATGTGGAAGTCTGTCTCTGCCTCCCTGCCTCTCATTTAATAATAATAAAAAAACAGATTATATACACCAAATGGATGGCATTTAGCTCACTGAGAATGTGGACTGAATTCTCATAACAAGTAACATATGATACTCTATTAGACTCTCATTTCAAAAAGGCAGTGTTGAAATTATCTTTCTTGAAAGGATGTCTTAAGTTGTTACATCATAAATGGAGAGTGGATGCCCCCCACATTTCCCTCCAAAGTAGCAGCTACATCTCAGATATAACTCAAATAAGCAAATGATAGTCTGTAATGTGCACAGCAGCAGCGTTTCCTGGGAAACGATGCAGCCACAGCAGTTGCTAAGGGGGAAGCAACACCATCGTTCTGGCATAATAGTGGCGTTTAGGGTGCTAACTAGAGGGAAATGCTTTCAACTGATATTAACAAGGACACCTGCGTGGGAAGAGCGCTCAATCCCCAAGGCAGATCTGGTTGGAGATGAGGTAAAGAGAAGAAGACCCCAGAGGCACCGCCAAAGGAATCCACTACACTTTCCAGGCTTCACTCCCATATCACCATGTCTGTCATCCCTGTCCAGTTAGCAGCTACAGACTCTGGCAGCAGTAGGAATTCCAGCACCAGTGATGCTTTCTCCTACGATTTACCTTCATAACAATCCATCTCAGATGACTACGGGTTTAAGACATTCTTAATAGCATAACATAGCAGACTAGAACCTTTACTAGTGTAGTGGTAGCGCTAACACACACACACACACACACACACACACACACACACGTTCCATGATGTGAAGGCTAACTTTATGTGTCTACATGGTGAGGCTATGACACCCTGTTGTTTGGTCAAATGTTAATCTAGATCAGGGGTTCGGAACCTATTGGCTCACGAGCCAGATGTGGCTCTTTTAATGACTGCATCTGGCTCGCAGACAAATCTTTAATAAAAAAAATAATAATGTTAAAAATATAAAACATTCTCATGTATTACAATCCATCATTTCCTACCACTCATGTTCATGGTTGTGGGTGGCTGGAGCCAATCACAGCTGTCCTCTAGGACAACACCAAATTTTTATTGGATAATGCATAACATACACAGGTCATTGTATGGCTCTCATGGAATTACATTTTAAAATATGTGGCGTTCATGGGTCTCTCAGCCAAAGAGTTTCCCAACCCCTGATTTAGATGTACTATAAAAGCTATCATGGATATATTTATAGTTAGTAGACTTTTTTAAGTAAAGCAAATTACCCTCCATAGTGTGGATGGGTCTCATCCAGTCAGTTGAAGGCCTTAGGAAAAAAGTCTCAGATATCACAAAAAAGAAGCAGTTTTGATTGAACACTGCAACGGGGAAGTTCTGCCTGATTTCTCAGCCTTCTAGCCCACCTGCAGAATTCATACTCGGGACTGCAGTATCAGCTCTTCCAGCCTTTTTAGCCTGCTGGCCAGCACTACTGATATCATACTTGCTAGCCCCACCTCCCTTGTCATGGTAGTTAATATTTAATAACAGTTAATAATAAAAGCTAATATTAGTTAAAATTAATATTATCAAGATAGTAATCTAAGTATAGATATATATAGATATTATATCTAGATATAGCTAAATAGACATATAGGTGAATAGAGATATCTAGATAGAGACTGGTTTCTCTCTCAATATATGTACATATAGAGAGAGATATACAGATAGCTGTAGGTAGGTGAGAGAGAGGGATCTTATTGATTCTGTTTCTCTGGAGAACCCTAATTAATTTAGATAAGCATGCATCAATTCCTGTTTTGCTGCACAGACCTATGTTAACAAAAACAGCTTTTATTGGAACATTATAAAGTGCCTGATTCAGTATTTGTATTTGACATAGACTTTCTCGGTAGAGTTTTAAAAAACACCCTTCCTTTTATAAATAAACAGATTAAAGAGTTTCAGTAATTTGATTAGATATTCAGATAAAAACCTGGATCTAAGTTTTCTAAAGCTATGCTCTCTAAAATACCTGCTTTCTTTAAACTTTGAAACATCTGTATTCTAAATAAACCATCTTTCAAGGGATTTCCAAGATGGCGATGGAGTACGCAGATGTTCCAACCGTCACCTCCCAGGACCAAATTGAATTACAAATTAATTTAAAAGCAATCATCTTGAAAAACCAACTTAGGACTAATCAAAGAGGAGTCTATAACCAGGGATCACAGAAGAAGCCACACCGAGACTGGTAGGAAGGGCAGACATGCAGAAAAGGGCTGCCCTGCTCCCAGGAGTGAGTGGGGATGAGGTTCCAGAGGGACTCTCACTGGGGGGCAAGTCACCCTGAGAGAAGATGGTCCTAAACCCCATCCCCAGCATCCCATCTTAGAGCCCCAGAGCCTAAAAGAAGTACTCGCACAGCATTTGGCAGTAAAAAGAGCCAGGTTTCTGTCTGTGAGAAAGAGACAAAGCTCTCAGAGATGTAGGCTCCATCATAAAGAGCCCATGCATAAAACCTTGTTCACAGCCACTTACCTGGGACTCCAGCTGAGGGAGGGCTGAGAGGATTAGAGATACATGAGGAGAGTGTGAAGTTGGTGGCACAGGGAGAAACACTGTGGGGGACACCAATGGAACCCCTGTGCTGAGTCATTCTCTAATGCCTCAGTGGCCATCTTTCTTGCATAGAGCAGTCCCTTTTGAGGACATCAGCCAGGGGAAAAGCAACTGCTCCACCCTCAGGAGTCTCTCCTGCCCCAATAATGGAGACTGGGTAGTCCTGAGAAGCCAGGAAGCAGAGGGCACATCAGTGACACAATTTTCTGGTGTTGAGGCCCGAGCTTTCCCCACATGCTCCCGAGTCTAAGACTGGTGCTTCCACCTCACAGGAGACTCAGTAGAAACTGCCTGGACTATGAGCAGACCATATCTCTGGATCTCAGAGGCCACATGTACCAGACTCCTGCGACCACACCCTACTGAGGTCTGTGATAAAAGTCTGGACAGATTGACACCTGAGGCTGAGCCACACCTACCACATTTTCTAAACTCTGAATTGCCAAAGGCTCTAGACTTTACCAGAGGTTTTTCTCAGTGGCTGAGCCCAATTAGCAGCCAGCAAAAACAGGCTGCAGTAGGCGGGACTCAGGGAAACTTGGCCTTTTAAGCAGACTTCTCCCAGGCTAGGTGTGCAGCTTGGTATTTCCATATGCACCTGGGCCCAGCAGATGCAGCCACAAACTCTGAATAGCTTCTGCTCCAAGATGATTGCTGAGGGACAATCATGGGCAATATCTCCCAATGGTCTGCACTGGGTTCCCTCCAGGGAGGCCCAGGGCTGGCACATCCAGTGGCCAGCCGTGGAAAGCATCAGTTCAGAACCTAACAACTCTTGCTAGTGGGGTATCCTAAGGAAGGGTTCCTCACACTTAGCCTAACTGAGGAAAGTTATGCTCTCTGTGATCAGCACCAGCACTGATGCTCATGTGCATTGGATAAGATGTAATTTCACAGCCAGCTGGCCTGCATTCTGGATATCCTGCCCTGCAGAGCTAGATTCCACAGGGAGAAGGAAGAGAAATTTGGAGCATGAACATTTAAAGTGTGGGTCCTTGTCAGTCTATTGTTGGGTCTGGTCAAGGGGCTTTGCCACTTCCTGGTGGGCACAGTAAACCCTGGGAGAAGATTCTCTCAGTCTTCCTCTCTGAGAACGGGTCTCACCAGCTGAAAGAACTTCTGCAGAGAGGACTGTCAGCCCAACTCAATCTGACCTGCTGCTCATCTTGCTGGGGAAAAATAAAATTTGAGTATCTAGCAGTGGCTGAGGAATTAGGCTCTGGAGTAGGGGCCACTTTCCCCATACTGATCTCCTGACCAAGAGACTCCTGAAGTAGGGGGTCCCACTACATTGTTTCTCAACCTCAGCTGCCCTAACCCAACAAGCTTGCAACCTGTAGCGGGGTTGGTTGGGTGAAGACAGTCTAAGCCCACACTACAGTCTTTCTACAGAAGATTCTGTTTCCAGGCAGCTGCAAGAGGAGGTAGAGCAGCTGAAAAGTGGAGGCAAATCTTAAGGTGCTTGGGGCTTTTACGGAGCTGCTGTCATCTCTAAGCAGGAGGAAGCTGATCCTTATACACAGGTTGGCCCCTCCAGTACTACACAGGAACAGGAAACAGACACTAACAATAAGCAGAGCAGTACCTTCAGATAGGTAGCCCACGGCAGGTTACAAACAATGGCTGACACTAACCCAAGAACACTTAGAACCAACACAACCAGTAGTGGGTGGCAGATAGCACCAACCCTAGACTCAGTTAACTAAATAAGCAGCAAGCACAAAGGAGGAATCCAGTAGGACCAGACACTGTAGAGAATAAATATGCCCAACAGGACAGACACTACACAGTGTCTAATATACATGATCAAGGTTGACATTTAGAGCCAGCCTGCCTGAAGGGATAACCACACCCATGGAAGAACCAACTACATTCAATATTCACATACAACAGGCAGGAAAGTACTACCCTCAAAAAGCATTCCTAGAGCAAGGAAATCAGGTGGCCTGGAGATCAGTACCACTGAGCCCATCTTCCTCATAGACACCACAACAAATTTCAAAGTCAGGCCTACACAGACAAAATGGGCAGACAGAGAAATGCGACCCAAATGAATCAACAAGAAAAATCCCCAGAAAAGGACTAAATAAAATGGAAGTAACCAAACTACCAGATACAGAGGTTAAAATAATTATTTTTAGGATGTTCAAGGATCTTAAAGCAACAATGGATAGTCATAATGAGTACCTAAATAAAGAGATAGCAAGCATCAAAAAGGACATTGAAATCATAAAAAAGAACCAGTCAGAAATGACAAATACAATGTCAGAAATAAAGAATGCACTAGAAGAAATCAACAGCAGGTTGGATGAAACAGAGAATCAAATCAGCAATTTAGAGGACAAAATAAATGAAAGCACAGAAGCAAAGCAGCAAAACAAAATGAGGCTCAAAAAGACTGAGGAAACTCTAAGGGACCTCTGTGACAACATGAAAAGAAACAACATTTGCATCATAGGGGTTCCTGAAGGAGAAGAGAATGGACAAGGGATAGAGAACTTGTTTGAAGAAATCATAGCTGAAAATTACCCTAAATTGATGAAGAAAAATGTCACACAAGTTCAAGAAGCACAGAAAGTCCCATCAAAGAGGAACCCAAGGAGTCTTACACCAAGACACATCATAATTAAAATGCCAAATTTAAGATACAAAAAAAGAATACTAAAAGCTGCAAGAGAAAAGCAGTTAATTACCTACAGAGGAGTCCCCATAAGGATGACATCCTACTTCTCAACAGAAACACTTGAGGCCAGAAGGGATTGGCAATATATATTCAAAGTGATGCAAACCAAGAACCTACAACCAAGACTAATTTATCCAGCAAGACTAACATTTAAAACTGAAGGAGAAATAAAAAGGTTCCCAGAAAAAAAGGATTCAAGGAATTTATTACAACCAAACAAGTACTGCAAGAAATGTTAAGGGGCCTGCTGTAAAAAGAGCAAAGGAAAAAAGAAAGTGAGAGAAGAAGGATTGTAATTTAAAGAATAAAATGGCAATAAATAAGTACATATCAATAATAACTTTACATGTAAGTGGATTAAATGCTCCAATCAAAAGACATAGGGTAGCTGCATAGATAAGAAAACAGGACCCATACTGAAGCTTTCTACAAGAGACCCACCTCAGAACAAAAGATACACATAGACTGAAAGTGAAGAGATGGAAAAAAGTATTATATGCAAATGGAACTGAAAAAAAAAAAAAACTGGGCTAGCAACAGATGTGGATTTAATGGTGGGTGCACTGGCCATGTGCCCTGGGCCCTGACTTCTGAAGGGCCCCATAAAACCCCAACTTTACACTTTTTTCTAATGACATCAAGTTTAGTTTCATATGTGCAATTTTAACATTAATAGTTAATATGCATTTTTATTTTTCCTGTCTCCCTCTTTTTTTTAAGGGGCCCTATATTTTCTTCTGCACCCAAGGCCTCAACTGACCTTAATCCACCTCTGGGTAGCAATACTTATATCTGGCAAAGTAGCCTTTAAAACAAAGACTATAGGAAGGGATAAAGAAGGTCACTACATAATGATAAAGGGAACAATCCAACAGAAGGATATATCCATTATAAATATTAATGCACCTAATATAGTCACACCTAAATATATAAAGCAAATTTTGATGGATATAGAAGGTGAGATCGACAGCAATACTATAATAGTAGGGGATTTTAATACCCCACTAACATCAATGGATAGATCCTTCAGACAGAAAATTAACAAAGAAACAGCAGCCTTACATGACATACTAGATCAACTGTATTTAATTGATATCTTCAGAACCTTTCACCCGAAAGCACAGAATATACATTCTTTTCAAGTGCTCATGGTACATTCTTTAGGATAGATCACATGTTAGGACACAAAACAAGACTCAATAAATTTAAGAAGATTGAAATCATGTCAAGCATCTTCTCTGATCACAGTGGTACAAAACTAGACATCAACTACAATAGAAAAATGAAAAAACATTCAAATACTTGGAGGCTAAATAGCATGTTATTAAATAATGAATGAGTTAGGAATGAGATAACAGAATAAAAAATTTCTTGAAACAAATGAAAATTAACATACAACTCAAAATTTATGAGACACAGCAAAAGCAGTCCTGAGAGGGAAGTTCATAGCATTACAGGCATACCTTAAGAAGCAAGAAAAGCTCAAATAAATAACTTAACCCTGCATCTAAAATAATTAAAAAGAGAACAACAAAACCCAGAGGGAGAAGAAGGAAAAAATAATCAAGATCAGAGCAGAAATAAATGACATAGAGACTAAAGAAACAATACAAAAGATCAATAAAACCAAGAGCTGGTTCTTTGAAAAGGTAAACACCTTTAACCAGACTCATCAAAAAACAAGAGAGAGGACTCCAATAAATAAAATTAGAAATGAAAGTAACAACTGACACCACAGAAATACAAAGGATTGTAAGAAAATACTATAAAGATCTATATGCAAAAATTTGGACAACCTAAGTGAAATGGATAAATTCTTAGAAACATACAATCTTCCAAAACTCAATTTGGAAGAATCAGAAAACTTAAACAGACCAATTATAACAAATCAAATTGAAGCATTTATCAAAAAATTTCCAGCAAACAAAAGTCCTGGACCAGATGGCTTCACGGGCAAATTTTACCAAACATTTAAAGAAGTAACATCTATTCTTCTTGGGCTCAATAAATTAAAAATGGAACTGCCTTTTGATCCAGCTATCTCACTTTTAGGACTATAATGTTCTTTTAAAAGAATCAGTGTTTTTGGTATTTTTAGAATACAATACACTATTTCAAAAGAACATATGTGTCCCCATGTTTATTGCAGCATTGTTTACAACAGCCAAGATCTGGAAACAGTCCAATATCAGTGGACGAGTGGATTAAAAAAACTGTGATACATATACACAATGGAATACTACATGCCTGTGATAAAGGAAATCTTAGCCTTTGTGACAGCCATGGGTGGACCTGGAAATTATTATGCTAAGTAAAATAAGCCAGGCAGAGAAAGAAAAATATATGATCTCATATGTGGAATCTAATGAACAAGGTGAACTGAGGAATGGAATAGAGACAGAGGTGGGGTCACAGGGAGCAGAGGGACAGCAGTCAGAGGGAAAGGGGATAAGGGGACAGGATCATAGAAGGTGATGGGATTAGTAAAATTATATATACATAACACATAGATATAGATAAAAGGACAGAGAGAAGGGAGGAGGGAGTTTGGGGAAGTGGGACAAAAGGGGTGAGTTGGAGGGCATGTGGTTGGGAGGTGAGGGTGTTATGTTGAGTGGGACACTTGACTCCACATTAACGCAATGTAAGGCCAGAGGCACTGCAGTGGCCATGCAGGTTCTCATTGAATTCGGGCAGACAATAAAGAAACAGCGGAACCAGAGGATGGTGCGCCATTCCAATTTATTGGCGTCTCACCAGGACAGGACAGCCAAAAACGAAACCGAGGGGAAAACAGCAACCTGCTTTCCACAGTGGAGGGCAAAAGGATCAGGGAGAGAGAAAAGAAACTCAACAGTACCTCTCAGTGGCAGGGCAGGATCTCCCTGATTGCTCCTGAGGGGAAGTATTTACATCCTTATGATAGTGCTGTCACATGCTCTTGCACTATTTGTACAAAGAGCTTGCAGCCAGCAAACCTATGAGCAAGCCTAACACAGCCATTTTCCCCACACACAATAAATTTTTTAAAAATCTTCTCAAAATTAAAAACAAAATGAACCAGCTTTCTTTCTTAAAAGATGAAAATTGTAAGCTTCTAGAGCTATAAGAAAACAAATAATTATTATAAAACTTTTAACATGAAGTGCACAATGGAAAAAATGATATAAATAGCTGTCATCACATCTCATTGCAATAGAAATTTATTCCATGCATCTGTACTGTACAGATACATTTTTAAAATTCTAATTGATAGATTAAATAGCTACTCAGCCACCATCTTTCTTAAGAACAATGCAAGCCTGAAGGAGGAGGAAGAACTTGCTTACTCAGTAATCCAGCGCAGACTTCCCTTGTGGCTGGATGCTGAGAAGGGGACAATTAGGTCATGGTGTAAAATGATTTTGAGGAGCTGTGGCACCACTCCCAGCCACAAACAGAAGAAGCTATCTTGCAGCTGCCTTTGCCTAAGGCCCTTTGATGAATCCAAATCACCTCTGCCCCATCCCTCTCTCAGGACTGACACCCTTTGCTATTCTCAGCCTGCCTGACCTGTGGTGGCGCAGTGGATAAAGCGTTGACCTGGAAATGCTGAGGTCGCCGGTTCAAAACCCTGGGCTTGCCTGGTCAAGGCACATATGGGAGTTGATGCTTCCAGCTCCTTCCCCCTTCTCTCTCTCTCTGTCTCTCTCTCCCTCTCTATCTCTCTTTCTCCCTAAAAAAAAGAAAAGAAAAGAAACTTTCCTTTTGAAACCTCAGTTCAGCCTGTGGTTTCTGCCTTTCACTAATATAACTTATTTTTAACATTAAAATCATAGATCATCAGTACTACAGATCCTATTTCTTCTATATAGTTACAATTAAATCAGTCACTACATTTGAAAAAAAAATTATATCTGGAAGTGAATCTTCTGAAATAATATATGTAAAGCCAGTAGCCACGGCCACCATCACAGCCTCCTGGCTCATGCAGGTCCGCATTAGATTTGGACAGACATTAATGAAATAATGGAGCCAAGAACTGGTGAGCCATTAGCTTTAATCCTAGCTTGCACCTGGTGGGCAAGAAATACACACAGTGGGAAAACACTTCCCTTTCATTCAGGGCTCCCAAAGCCACTGACTTATCTGAGTTTGCTAGAATCAAAGGTTTCTAACCTCACCAGCCTTATGCACCTCTGTTTCCATCTCCTTCTCTCTGCACAAACTCTGCACTAACTGGCTTCTCCTTCAGCACTCCACCATCTTGGCTGCTTTTCCTCTCCTCCACATGGCCTTTCTCTGCTCTCTCCTCTAATACTAATGTCAGGAACCTAGAGAGAGCAAGCTCCCGGTCTGCCCCACTTTATAGTGTAGAAATCCAAACCTTTAATTCAATATACAAACAAGAAAGTCTCTGATACAAAGTCACTTATCTGAGGTATAATAGGATTCCTCATGAGAGTGCACTACCCCAGATCATGCAATCAATCAAGGGTGTGGAGGAAAAGCTTAGTCTTAAAACTAAGCCTTAGGCTATAACAACCAGGCCTTCTTACAGCCTGTCCCCCACACCCAATACAAACTATAAGTGAGCAAACATATATATCATATTTACAAACTTATTTGACCAACAATATATTACAGACTAGTACCAGCCATTTCTCTTCAAGACAAAGTTTGCAATGTAGATGTTACTTGTGTCTGCTAAATGCCCAAAATGCTCTGAAATGAAACATCTTACTTCCACCATCTCTATTTCTAGGCTACTTCTACTGGAAAAGAACCATTTTTAGCATAGAAGTTGAGGGCACAATTTTAAGCCATGGAGTGTCACTTATTGGCTGTGTGAATCTGGGGATAACCATTTAACTTCTCTATTGTTTTCCCCTCAGGGATTGTTGTGAGAGTTAAATGAGATAATACACAGATGTAAATCACTAAACTCATCTCTGACATAGAAAATAGAAATAAATATTTATTACTATGTAATACTGGATACTTCTTTAGCTCATGTTGTGTGCTAGGAAAAGATACATTATTAGCTCAATCTTCATAACTTTCTGAGGTTTCTAACACTGTTATTTCCATTTTACTGATGACAACTGTTGGTCAAATAAGTTTGTAAATATGATATATATGTTTGCTCGCTTGTGACTTATATTGGGTGTGGGGGACAGGCTATAAGCAGGCCAGGTCGTTGTAGCCTAAGGTTTGGTTTTAGGACTAAGCTTTTCCCCACACCCTTGACTGATTGTATGATCTGGGTGGTGCACTCTCATGAGGAATCCAATTATGCCTTGGATAAGTGACTTTGTATCAGAGACTTCCTTGTTTGTATATTGGATTAAGGGATTTTGGTTTTCTACACTATAAAGTGGGACAGACCAGGAGCTGGCTCGCTCAGTTCCTGCTATTACGATTGCAGGGGCTTCCCTGATCCCTTGCCCTTCATGGGAAAAGCTGGTTTTCTGCTTTTCCCTTGTCTTCTTTTGTGGTTTGCCTGTCTTGGTGAGACACCAATAAATAGGATGGCCCCCCATCCTCTGACTCCGCCATTTCTTTATCGTCTGCCCGAATCCAATGGGAACCTGCATGTGAATGGCCACGATGGCGGCTCCTGGCCTTACAACAACACTGATACATCTGGAGGACAAGTGACTTCCTGAGGTCATATAGCTAGTAAGTGGCAAGTAGAATAAGAATGCTATCAGTCTGGCACCAGAATCTACCCTTGTCTCACTTCATGGTGTAGCAATGCCAGACTTGTTTTCTTTATTTCTAAACACACAATACAAACCTGTCATTTGGTTCCCATTCCTCACACAGGGCACTACTTGTCACAGAAACAATGACTACTCAGAGACCATATGGAGTGCACCAAGGGACCTAGTGGAGACTGTCTCACAATCCTCTATACAGTTTTCATTAGATGGCCCCAACCTCCAGTCCTTATGGTTATGTATTGATACATACCAATAGAAACAGGGACAGGAATGAGGAAGTCAGGAAGCAGAGAAGAGAATGAGGAAGTAAGGAAGGGGAACTTCTTTAGAGCAGATAGAAGGGCAAGGGAGTAGCTCAAATGTCCCCACCTATTGATTAATCAAAATTGCTAATTCTATCCCTATTGTGCTGCTTTCAACACAGTACTGTGTTCAGTATTTTGTCAGTAAAGCCAGCGTGGCATTTGCCTCAGGGCACCGGAACTCTGTCCCTGTTCTAAGTTCTATTCAGGGCCTCTACACGAATCTATGATCCTTGTGGAGGCTGTTTATCTATTCAATATACCAACAGCATTCCTTATATCAGTTTTCAAAACACTTCCACAAAGCAAACCACAAAGATAAAGCCCCCTATATAACCACACCCCAGTGCTACCCCTGACTGTCCTGATCAGCCAAGGCACAGAATTTAATCACAGGAATGTCACATTGTCATAGGTGGTTAGAATGAACCACATGCTAAGATTTTCTTCTTTATTTAGAATCATTGAAAATAAATAGCACTGTCTATGTTCAAGGGGAGATGCTTCACTAAGGGAACAACTAGCCTTATATTTTATATCCCTTGAACCAAGTAGGCAACCTCTTTTCTACTTCTGAAGAATATGTTCTGTTCAATTTGTGATGTGTGTGAACTACAATCAGTTTTTTGTTTTTTTTGTTTGTTTGTTTTTTGTATTTTTCTGAAGCTGGAAACGGGGAGAGACAGTCAGACAGACTCCCGCATGCGCCCGACCGGGATCCACCCGGCACACTCACCAGGGGCGACGCTCTGCCCACCAGGGGGCAATGCTCTGCCCCTCCGGGGCATCGCTCTGCCGCGACCAGAGCCACTCTAGCGCCTGGGGCAGCAGCCAAGGAGCCATCCCCAGCGCCCGGGCCATCTTTGCTCCAATGGAGCCTTGGCTGCGGGAGGGGAAGAGAGAGACAGAGAGGAAGGAGGGGGGTGGGTGGAGAAGCAAATGGGCGCTTCTCCTTATGTGCCCTGGCCGGGAATCGAAACCGGGTCCCCCGCACGCCAGGCCGACACTCTACCGCTGAGCCAACCGGCCAGGGCCTACAATCAGTTTTAATATCTATAAAAAATATAGAACATATACCTTGACTGTTTCATGAGGTTATCTAAAAGATTAAATAAAAAACTTATAAAAAAAAAAACTCTTACGTGTTCTACATTGTAAGTTGGTATAATCAGCATGGGTGTTCATGGAATGCAGTACTAAATTGAAGTTAGAGACTTTTCAGATCACAAGAACCACTTCCTCCACATGTGTTTATGGATACATATACTACAGCTCAATTTAGGTAAAAGACAAAGTGTAAAGCCTGTAGGCACGGCCAGGGCCACCATCAGAGCAGCAGCCCGGCCCATGCAGGTTCACATTGGATTCGGACAGTCGATAAAGAAACAATGGAGCCACAAACTGGTGGGCCAGAGTCTTTAATCCTAGCTTGCACCCGGCGGGCAAGTAAAAATACACACTGGGTTCCAAACCCAGTCACATTCAGTGCTCACAAAGCCACTGACATATCCGAGTTTCCTAGAATCAAAGGTTTCTAGCTCACCAGCCTTATTCTCCTCGGTTCCCCATCTCCTTCCTTATCCCAGATACAAACACTACACAAACTGGCATCTCACTCAGCACTCCACCATCTTGGCTGCTTCTCCTGGCCTCCTCCATGTGGCCTTTCTCTGCTCTCCACTGCTCTCTCTTCTAATGATAATCTCAGGAACCAAGAGCCCAAGCTCCCACTCCGACCCCATTTTATAGTGTAGAAATCCAAACCCTTAATCCAATATACATAATAGGGAAGTCTCTAATACAAAGTCACTTCTCTGAGGCATGATTGGATTGTACCACCCCACATCAAAAAGGGTGGGAAAGGCTTAATCCCAAAACTAGGCCCCAGGCTACAAGGATTGTCAACTCACATTAATATCACCTGGGCAACGGCCTCTTTAACAAAGTGAGCATAATACATTTTATCTGCCCAACACAAAGCCAGTTAGTGGTGGAGCTGGTAATGGAAGGGGAAACTCCGTAAAAGTCCATGAATTCCACTAATTCAAATATTGAAGAACGCTAATTGTTTTTGAAATATTGATAGAAAATAACCTGAAATTAAAGTGATTTTTTAGGCCTGACCTGTGGTGGCGCAGTGGATAAAGCATCGACCTGGAAATGCTGAGGTCTCCGGTTCGAAACCCTGGGCTTGCCTGGTCAAGGCACATATGGGAGTTGATGCTTCCAGCTTCTCCCCCCTTCTCTCTCTCTCTGTCTCTCCTCTCTCTCTCTCTCTCTCTCCTCTCTAAAAATGAATAAATAAAATAAAATAAAGTGATTTTTTAGAATTAGTTATAATGATATTAACTTCCTTCTTTGTTTATTAAAACTTGACTACACATTTCTACTGTGACCACCATTCTATACTAAGAAAGTCCTTTTAATAAAAAAAAAAAAAAAAAAAAACTATCAAGAAAATGATACTTAGGAAATTAAAGTGGAGCCATGGGTGAATTTGGGGAAACAGGGCAATGCAGGACTGGAAGGGTGCTCACTTGTTGATTGTATGCCCTTTTAAACAGTATGGAAGGAACAGACACTCATCATCATGCTCAGGAAATAGTTCAGAGGTCACTGCTATTGTTAAGTATTTCAACAAGTAGCATTAGATGATAAAGAAATCCAAGTCTTATGATGTTCAGTTATCATAGCTGAAGATAAAAAAGAAGTACTATCTAAACCAGGCATGGCCAACATATGGCCCGTGGGCTGGATCCAGCCTGCATAATGAGTTTATGCAGCCCGTGATTAAATGTTTAATATTCTCTGCTACTTTAAAATCTCAGCTACTCAGAAGTGGAAGTGTCTTTGATTATTGGAAATCGAGATATTTAAGAAGATAGGGATATGCTGGAAAAGAATTCCACGTGTGACTAGTCCAGGGTTAACTTCCAATAACTAGTCGAATGGATTCGCGACACTTCTTTATTTAAAAAAAAAAAATCCATTATAAAAAATTACAACTTTTGTACTCGATATGAGCTGTTTGATGTTTAGCAGTGATGTGGAACCCACATTCTTTTAGGCAGAGTTTGCCAGTGCACACCCAAGGTCAAACAATTCATTATTTTTGTGGTCAGGTGTGCTGAATCAAGTGGCATTGTAGCATAGACAATAGCTGCAGTTGATAACTGAAAACGTGTCCAGGCTGTTTGTAAAACAAAATAATTGTTTTATTTGCAATATAACCCCTTCAAGCTCATTCTATTAATTAAATATTGTTTTGATTGATTGTGATACAGTTTGGATATTTATACAGTATATAATTATATTTTTATTAATATATATATATATATATTTTTTTTTTTTCTAGCTCAGTCCTAGGGACCCTAATCAGTCAACCCTGGGAGTAAAAGGTATATGAAAAAATACATATGTGACCCGCCTGACCTGTGGTGGCGCAGTAGATAAAGCGTTGACCTGGAAATGCTGAGGTCGCTGGTTCAAAACCCTGGGCTTGCCTGGTCAAGGCACATATGGGAGTTGATGCTTCCAGCTCCTCCTCCCTTCTCTCTCTCTGTCTCTCCCTGTCCTCTGTAAGATGAATAAATAAATTAATTAATTAAAAATATATATATATGTTAGAAATAAAATTAAGCACGACTCATAGAGACAAAATACCTTGGCCAGGCAACTATAATAACTTCGGCAGAAGGGCGTGCTGCCACAATTTTTTTTCTTTTTTGTCATTTAGACTACCTCTGTCCCAGGGATCTTTCTTTTATTTTTAATTAATTTTAATGGGATGACATTAATAAATCAGGGTACATATGCTCAGAGAAAACATCTCCAGGTTATTTTGACATTTAATTATGTTGCATACCCATCACTAAAAGTCAAATTGTCTTCCATCACCTTCTATCTGGTTTTCGTTGTGCCCCTTCCCTCCCCCCACCCCCTCCCTCTCATCCCAAAATATATTTTTATTAAAATAATATTGTATATTGATTTTTTCACTCATAAACAAATTACAAAATAAAATTTTGTTTATTTAAACAAATAATTTTTGTATTTAACATTTTTTAATTTTAATATTTTTTCCAGTCCATGAAAAAAGTTTTCTTTCTAATCTGGCCCAGGGGCAAAAACTGTTGGCCAAGCCTGATCCAAATGATCAGCATTCAATCTCCACTCACAGTTATTCCTAGAGCACTATGGAAGCCAATATAGTTGAGATCCAAATAATTATTTTTTCCAAATTTCTTCCAACTCTATTCTTCAAACTTACATAAAATTTACATTGATAGCAAGAATAAGTTCAAGGGAAAAGATGCAAAATGCAAAAGTTGACTTGCTGCTATGTGCTAACTGGTCCTAGATGTGTGGACAAGAAAACAAGATAGCAACAGGTTGCAGGACCTAGTCAAGTACAAATCAATGAAGACTAAAATTACCATCATTTCCCCCTGACCACCCCAATGGCATTTTTATTCTTGTAAATACTAAAGCTTAGATTATGAGCTGTTCTCTGAAATTCTTGTTCAGTATCATTAAAATAATCCCAATAGCCTCTGCCTTATGGAATGCAGCTCTGATGGGAATGAAGTCATTGGAAACACACTGTGAATCCACATGCACTATCCAAATGACAAAAACAGTGTAAGACTAGTTCTACCTACCATCTTGACATTCCTACTAGTCTACAATCAATCAGTGTTAATCCAGTGTATTTTACCTGCTCACCTCTAGGTCAAGCACTGTGTGGAACAACAACAAAACACATATTAGAGGACCTCTGCCTCAGAGAGTTTTTAATTATATTGGAACATTGTATGGCCAGGGGCCGCCATCATGGTCATTCACATGCAGATTCTCATTAAATTCAGAAGATGGTAAAGAAATGGCAGAGTTGGAGGATGGTGGGTCATTCTGCTTATTGATGTCTCACCAAGACAGGCAAGCCACAAGAAAGCCAAGGGAAAAGCAGAAAACTTGCTTGCCCCATAAAGGGCAATGGATCAGGGAGGCCTCTGCAATGCTGATGGCAGAAACCAAGAGCAAGAGCCCCTGGTCTACTTCATTTTATAGTATAGAAAATTAAAGCCTTTAAGAGAATATACAAATAAGGAAGTCTCTAAAACAAAGTCACTTATCTGAGGCATAAATGGGATTACTCATAAGAATGCACCACTCCCTATCATGTAACAGTCAAGGATGTGGGGAAAAGCTTAGTTTTGAGAAGATCTTAGTATTAGAAGGGAGTGAAAGGCTTAGTCTTAAAACTAAACCTTAGGTTATAATGACTTTGTCAGCTTACAGCCTGTCCCCCACACCCAAAGCAAGCAAACATATACATCATAATTACAAACTTATTTGACCAACAAACATCATGACTTACATCCTGAAATAGCAAAGAACAATGCAAAACACAATATAGTTAAAATTTAGGGTGTGTGTTGGGCAGATAAAATATATTATGCTCACTTTGTTAAAGATGGCGCTGCCCACATGGAGGCCGTCGCCCAGGTGATATTAATGTGTGTTGGGGGCGGGCTGTGGGCAGGCAGGATCCTTGTAGCCTGGGGCTTGGTTCTAGGACTAAGCCTTTCCCACCCTTTTTGATGTGGAGTGGTGCAATCCCATCATGCCTCGGATAAGTGACTTTGTATTAGAGACTTCCTTATTTTGTATATTGGATTAAGAGTTTTGATTTCTACACTATAAAATGGGGGCAGACTGGGAGCTTGCTCTCTTGGTTCCTGAGATTAACATTAGAACAGAGAGAAGAGAGCAGAGAGCAGAGAGAGGCCACATGGAGGAGGCCAGGAGAAGCAGCCAAGATGGCGAGTGTTGAGTGAGAAGCCAGTTTGTGCAGAGTTTGTGCAGGGAGAAAGAAGGAGATGGGGAACAGAGGTGAATAAGTCTGGTGAGCTAGAAACCTTTGATTCTAGGAAACTTGGATAAGTGCTTTGTGAGCACTGAATGAGTGGGTTTTGGAGCCCAGTGTGTGTTTTTTACTTGCCCGCCGGGTGCAAGCTAGAATTAAAATGATGGCCCACAAGCTTTTGGCTCTGCTGTTTCTTTGCTGACTGTCCGAATCCAATGTGAACCTGCATGGGCCAGGCGGCGGTGATGGTAGCCATGGCCACTGGCTTTACAGTGTGTTTTAACAATCACAGTGTGGCTGCTCCAGACAGAAGGAAATATGCAAAGCCTGGAGAAATCAAAGAAGGAAAATGATATAAATCAGAAACTTAGAACTACATAAAGGGAGGAAGATTTCAAAAAAAGAAATAAAGGTAAAATAAAATGTTGTTTTTTTTATCCCTAATTAATCTAAAAGACAACTGTTTGAAGTAATAACAGTAACGACATATTGGGTAATTTATAGCACATAGATAAGTGAAATAAATGATACCAGTGTTGTAAGAAAGGGGAGAAAGAAATTGAGAATACTATTTTTAATTTTCCTGTACTGCATGTGAATCAGTATGTTATTTAAAAGTGGACTTAGTTATTTTAAAATGTGTATTTTTAAACTCTAGGATAACCACTGTAAAACCAGTAGCCAGGGCTACCATCACAGCAGCCTGGCCCATGCAGGTTTGCATTGGATTCGGACAATCGGTAAAGAAACAATGGAGCCAAGAACTGGTGGGCCATCATCTTTAATCCTAGCTGGCATCTGGTGGGCAAGTAAAACACACACTGGGCTCCAAAACCCACTCATTCAGTGCTCACAAAGCTACTGACTTGTCCGAGTTTCCTAGAATCAAAGGTTTCTAGCTCACCAGACTTATTCACCTCTGTTCCCTATCTCCTTCCTTCTCCCTGCATAAACTCTGCACTAACTGGCATCTCACTCAACACTCCGCCATCTTGGCTGCTTCTCCTGACCTCCTCCATGTGGCCTTTCTCTGCTCTCTCCTCTAATATTAATCTCAGGAACCAAGAGAGCAAGCTCCCATTCTGCCTCCATTTTATAGTGTAGAAATCAAAACCTTTAATCCAATATACAAAATAGGGAAGTCTCTAATACAAAGTCACTTATCTGGGGCATGATGGGATTGTACCACCCCACATCAAAAAGGGTGGGAAAGGCTTAGTCCTAAAACCAAGCCCCAGGCTACAAGAATCCTGCCTGCCACAGCCCACCCCCAACACACATTAATATCTCCTGGGCGATGGGCCTCCACGTGAGCTACACCATCTTTAACAAAGTGAGCATAATATATTTTATCTGCCCAACAACCACCATTTATAAAATTATAATTGATATAAGACAGGAGAGAAAATTTAATCACACAAAATGCTCAATTAAAACCAGAGAAGGGAAAAAAAGGAGAAAAAAAACAATACAGCAAGTAAAAACAAAATTGTTGAACAGGAGATGTATGCATTGGTACCTTTACTTTCAGATGAGTGGGCAGAGTTTTGAAAGCTTATCTGGATGGCCCCCACATGCCAGTATTCCTAGAACATTGCTCAGGATGGCCAATTCCCACACTGACACACTGTAGTTCTTATTTCTCTGGATTTATTTACTCTCTTTAGGGAAGAGCCCTTCTTTTTTTTTTCTTTTTTTTTTTTATCTTGGGAGCACATCCTTAACTGATGGCAAAGCAGCAGGGAAAGGATACAGGCAGGTTGATTTCCACATGTGCATTAATGTATCATCATGTTGGCTCTGGATGGCTCTGACTCTGGGGACCCAATGAACAAGTAATGTCTACAATACCCTGTCCTCAACAGCCCTACTCAGCTCCGGAGGACTGAGCTGCCTGTGGTATCTTTCAGGGGTCAATCTATCTTATATTTGGTCTTCCTCTTCTCCTGGTACCTTCTAGTTTTCCCAGCATTATTGCCTTTTCAAAGAACCCTGACTTTTCATGATGTGCCCAAAGTAGGGTAGCTTCAGTTTTGTCCCTCTTCTTTTGGCTGTCTTCTCTGCAAAAATGGCTTCCTTCTCTCTGCACAAACTGGCTTCTTTCTCCTTCCCTTTCATCATGGCTTCTTCTTCCTACTCCTTCTTCTTAAAACATTTTGGCATGGAAATCCCCCCTCCAGCACACATTAGCAGAACAATAGCCTTTCCAAAGCAGGAAGGTAATTAACAGTTTCAGTGAAACTGAAGGTGACCTGACCAATCGTCCTCCTTTAAGGAGGACAGTCCTTCTTTTGTAAGTTCCATCCTTCCTCAAAAAGTGTCCTCCTACATGTGCTCCTTTTTGATATTGGAAGACTAATCTGTAAATGTCCGTATTCGATCGATGCAGAGTCGATTTATTGCATGTGATATGACATATTTATATTTGACATAATGATTCATCAAGGATCAGTACAGTGCAGCCAGACGCGATTATGAGACACATGGGCTCCGCAAAGGAGACCTTAAGAGAGTGCACGATATACCGAGCGTGCAAATGGCTTTGCGTACTTACTTCTTATTAAAACACGACACTGCACATATGACATTGTAGACTCACGATTATTTCTTTCTCAGTGAATATTCAATCTTAGACAGGTAAGCATAATTCATGTAAAATTCAATATGAAGGATAGTTTTTGTTGAGATATCTCCAATATATTGTTACAAGATGATGCATTGACAAAAAATATTCATTCAATGGAAAAGTACTCATTTAGATATTATCTTTTTTCTTACAATTTTTATTAAAATTAATAGGCATGTAAGCATAATTATAATATGAAATATTACAAATGTTTTACTATGCATTTATCATATTATAGTGTATTATGTTGCAATGAATAAAATGTTTCTTTTATTTATGATATTGTTTTCTTCTATTTATTTTTGTCCTCCTTTTCACTGTAAAAAAGTTGGTCACCTTAGTTTTACAGATCACATACCTGGGCAGCAGCCATTTTTAACAATAAAAGTGAGCAAATGTAAAAATCACATTTTACAAACTTATTTGCCCAACATTGTCCCACAGCTGAGTTTCAGGTACAGTTCCATACTATACCTCCAGAACTGTCCCTTGCATGGCCCTATTTGAATGTCTCTGTGTAATGATGACCCGGCAGCTATCTGAGTCCTGCCTTACACACCTTGAGAAGAACTGAGCAGGGAGTCCTGGCCAGTGCCACAGCTTCCCCATGCCCATTCTAGCTGTGGTTTCCTTCACTCCTCCTCGTTCACCATTCCTGCTGCCTTCCGTCTGCTAGAACTGCATTGGAATCTCGCCTCTGCTAGGGACTAAACTCTCCCTGCCCTTCTCTTCCATATTTAAATCTAGCCTTTTGCCGTTTATCTCATTTAAATTGTTCTTGGAAGAACAATTAGAACATGGCTCTCTAAAGCTACTAGAATTTAAATTCCATGTGGCTAGGAATCTTGTCTGTTTTGTCCACTGATATAGCCCCAGAGTCTAGAACAGTGCTAGTCACATGAAATGCTGACTCTATATGTGTGTTGAATGAATGAATTCGAGGGCATTCCAATAGGCCAGTAAGAGTGCTAATTCTTTCACCCCCATACACATCATGGTGATAAAACTCTTCCTGAAATACTTTCCTATTCCTCTCTTACTGTGCATCCCATGCCCTTACCCCCATCTCATTCCTGGTAATCTGGGAGAAAAATACTAGCCTCTATTTCTAAATTCACCTGTAGCATTAATAATTGTGTGTGATTCTTTATGTATATTTTTGTCTAGTCCTTACAGAAAATCTCAAGGCCCTTATTGTTCTCTGAGATGTCAAGTTGAGGACATTTGGGAAGAGAGATGATGAGTCACTTGCCCAAAGGCCACTTACCCAAAGTGGTGAAACCTTATTCCAAACCAGATTTCTCTCTGCCTAGTGTTTGGAGTAATAAGTGTGTTGGGCAGATAAAATGTATTATGCTCACTTTGTTAAAGTGGTGCTGCCCACGTGGAGGCTGTTGCCCAGGTGATATTAATGTGTGTTGGGGGCAGGCGGTAGGCAGGCAGAATCCTTGTAGCCTGGGGCTTGGCTTTGGGATTAAGCCTTTCCCACCCTGTTTGATGTGGGGTGGTACAATCCAATCATGCCTCAGAGAAGTGACTTTGTATTAGAGACTTCCCTATTTTGTATATTGGATTAGAGGTTGTGAAGCTACACTATAAAATGGGGGCAGAATGAGAGCTTGCCCTCTTGGTTCCTGGGATGATTAGCATGAGAGAGCAGAGGGAGCAGAGCTTAGACCAAAAAGAGGCCATGTGGCCAGGAGAAGCGGCCAAGATGGCGGAGTGCTGAGTGAGATGCCAGTTTGTGTAGTGTTTGTATCTGGGATAAGGAAGGAGATGGGGAACTGAGGAGAATAAGCCTGGTGAGCTAGAAACCATTGATTCTAGGAAACTCGGATAAGTCAATGGCTTTGTGAGTACTGAATGTGAGTGGGTTTTGGAGCCCAGTGTATATTTTTACTTGCCCGCCGGGTGCAAGCTAGGATTAAAGACTATGGCCCACCAGTTTTTGGCTCCATTGTCTCTTTACCAACTGTCCGAATCCAATGCGAACCTGCATGGGCTGGGCTGCTGTGATAGTGGCCCTGGCCTTGGCTTCTGGCTTTACAAAGTGTGTAATTATAAAAATGCTTTATAGAATAAAAAGAACCTGGGAGGGGAGTGGGGTCCCTATAAGATTTAGAACAAAGACAGGGCTTGGGGACAGGTATGAACAGCAGCAATTGCTATGCTGTGAAATCCAGATAGCTAATAGAATGTCAACTGATGCAAATCACCAGGGTGGGGCTGCTGTTGGGACAGCTATAGCCCTGTCTCTGCAATGACTACACCCAGCTGAGATAACAGGAGGGAAAAAGTAAGAATGCAAATTTGCCCAAATGTTTACTGATTTATAGGTACTAAAGATGAAAGGAGATAAAAGTCTAAAAATCTGTCACATAATAAAATTCATTTGCTTGGAAACAAGGGATCAATTTTCCTTCATCGCACAAGCTGTTCACTCCAAGAAATTGGTTAATAAACATTTTCATCGAGATTGTAGACAAATGAGCTTTGTTTAAAATATGTAAATAAAAGAGTCTCTCTGAGATAATTAGTAAAGAGAGAAAGGACCAATACTTTTACTATAGTTTCTTCTCTTATTACCTAAGTAATGACAGTTGCAAAAAATGGCCCTGATGACATCACACATTAAATAGTACATGTAAAGCCAGCAACCATGGCCACCATCACAGCCGCCTGGCCCATGCAGGTTTGCATAGGATTCGGACAGATGGTAATGAAACAACAAAGCCAAGAACTGATGGGCCATTAGCTTTAATCCTAGCTTGCACCCAGTGGGCAAGTAAAACACACACTGGGCTCCAAAACATATTCATTCAGTGCTCACAAAGCTACTAACTTATCCAAGTTTCCTATAATCAAAGGTTTCTAACCTCACCAGCCTTATGCACCTCTGTTTCCCATCTCCTTCTCTCTGCACAAACTGGCTTCTCCCTCAACACTCCATCATCTTGGCTGCTTCTCCTGGCCTCCTCCACATGGCCTTTCTCTGCTCTAATGATAATCTCAGGAACTGAGAGAGAGCAAGCTCCTGGTCTGCCCCATTTTATAGTGTAGAAATCAAAACCTTTAATCCAGTATACAAACAAGGAAGTCTCTGATACAAAGTCACTTATCTGAGGCATAATGAGATTCCTCATGAGAGAGCACCACCCCACATCATGCAATCAGTCAAGGGTATAGAGAAAAGCTTAGTCTTAAAACTAAGCCTTAGGCTATAACGACCTGGCCTGCTTACAGCCTGTCCCCCACACCCAGTACAAAGTATAAGCGAGCAAACATATATCATATTTACAAACTTATTTGACCAACAGTACACATACTTCTTGTTGTGAGCTAAGGCTGAATTTTAATTCAGTCCATATTTCTCATTTGGCTTCAATAGTGAGATCAAAATGAGATAAGTGTTTTTTAAAATGTAAACTAAGCTGTATTGTTTCTATTCAAAAAATGTTTTTTTGTTAAAGAGGGAACAAATTGTCCTTCTAGAATAAGTAACATTTTCAAAACACCTTTTATTTTCTAGAGCATTGGAAACAATAGGGCATTAGCTGCCCAATTAATATATTTAGTAAGACTGAAACATTGGAGAAAAAGGCAAAATAATATTTTATCTCATAAACCAGATTCAAAATCTTGCACTGGGCACCAGGAATTATTTAAATGCATTCTGTATAATACTCTTATTTGGTCATCCCTACATAACAAACAGGGAGTTGACTGTTGTCTTCTGTTGGGCAGATAAAATATATTATGCTCACTTTGTTAAAGATGGCGCTGGCCACGTGGAAGCCCGTTGCCCAGGTGATGATATTAGTTGCCCTTCTTGCTTGGTATGGGCGTGATTATGTTAATGTGTGTTGGGGGAAGGCTTTTGCGCCAAAAGGTTTTAAAAGGAAGAGAGATCACATTGTTCCAGAGAAGAGTGATTACGTTCTAGGAGGAACCCATGTTGTAGGAGAGCAGAGAAAAGCCACATGGAAGAGAGGAGGGGCAGCCAAGATGGTGGAGTGCTAAAGGAGAAGCCAGTTTGTGCAGAGTTTGTGCAGAGAGAAGGAGATGGGGAATAGAGGTGCATAAGGCTGGTGAGCTAGAAACCTTTGATTCTAGGAAAGTCAAATAAGTCAGTGGCTTTGGGAGCCCTGAATGGAAAGGAAAGTGTTTTCCCAGTGTGTGTATTTCTTGCCAACTGGGTGCAAGCTAGGATTAAAGCTAATGGCCCACCAGTTTTTCACTCCGTTGTTTCATTACCGACTGTCCGAATCAAATGCGAACCTGCATGGGCCAGGCGGCTGTGATGGTGGCCATTGCTACTGGCTTTACATCTTCCCAGTTTTATCAGTAAAAAAACAGCTAGAAACAGGTACAATTGTTCAGGATTTCAGAGTAAGTGGTAAAGTCAACATTCAAACCCAAGGTTTGGTCCCAAAGTCATGTATTATTCAACAATCACATTTTTCATCTTCAAGTGTAGACAACTAATATCCAAAGGAGTAAGGGAAAAGATAAATAAACCAGTAATCCAACCATTTCTTAAAAGTATTTCCTAACCACACTTTGGAATAAAAGGTAAATCGAAATATAAAGGAGTTTACTTTCTCCTTCTTCATTTTCATACATGAAAACAAGTCAACAACATGAGTAAGTTAATGGAAATTATGTAACTGACTCAGAATTAGATGGAAAACTGTATTACAATACAGATTTTGTAATTAAATTTTTCTTTACTAAGAAAATGCCTGAATATAACAGGCTCTATCAAAATCAAGTGAGCTAAAATAAGAAATGGAGTTAAAAGTATGTTGAACTCCAGTTTCAGAAAAACAATCAAAAGAAAGTTTTAAAGAATTGTTTTTCTCATAGGCAATATGCATAATATCTCAGAAATTCTTCACTATACTAGAAACATTAAAATATTTGAATTTCTTGAAGCCAAATGTCTTTGTTGGTTCAGTGTTTACCCAGGAATAAAAGAGAACACTGTGTTTCTATCAAAGTTCTGTTTCATATGGTACAAAATTGGAAAAGTTCTGATACTTCTTACTTACATTCTTCTTTCCAATCTTTATATATTTAAATATATATCTTACAAGAGAATGAAAAACACATGAAGGTTCATCCAACTTCTGATTGAATTTTTAGGGGTGCTACATCTGAAATGGAGTATAACTAGATAGCCCCAGAGAAATTAGATTTTTTGCTGGCCTAAGTATAATAACTATTTTACTGATTAGGTTGGAACAAAAAGTACTGAAGGAAATAAAATGCTTGATAATAGCATGCAGAGAGATTTCTTTCAGTGTGATTTCTATCAGTGAAATCATCAAATTGTAGAAAAATTTTTTTTCTAGGGCATACCTTGGACACATTATATTTAGATATGTGCTTCTTGGACTTATGCTCATGTTTCACCTTGCAAGCGATTATGGTTGAGGAGAACCATAGGGAAGCAGCTCACCTAAGCAGAACCAGCAATTCTAGTTTTTGTGATAGTTTGTGGAACTCAGAAACATTTGCTATTGAATTTCTGGGTCAGAACTTAACTAAATAGTTTTCCTGGTATGAGGGCCTCTGATGTGGTCTTCATTGACTAGACATAAGGCTGCATATTCCATTGCCTAAGTAGCTAATTCAATTAAAACAGCTACACTTTCTCAATACAAATCTCATGGGTACTTGAACAAATCCTCATATTCCAAATTCATACATTGAATTCCTACATATTATGGAATTAAAAGATAGGGTCTTTGGGAGGGGGAACCCTCACAGATGAAATTAGTGTTCTCATAAAAGAGAACCATGGGGCCCTGGCCGGTTGGCTCAGTGGTAGAGCATCGGCCAAGCGTGCGGAGGACCAGGGTTCGATTCCCAGCCAGGGCACACAGGAGAAGCGCCCATTTGCTTTTCCACCCCTCCGCCGCGCTTTCCTCTCTGTCTCTCTCTTCCCCTCCCGCAGCCAAGGCTCCATTGGAGCAAAGATGGCCCGGGCACTGGGGATGGCTCTGTGGCCTCTGCCTCAGGCGCTAGAGTGGCTCTGGTCGCAACATGGCGACACCCAGGATGGGCAGAGCATCGCCCCCTGGTGGGCAGAGCGTCGCCCCTGGTGGGCGTGCCGGGTGGATCCCGGTCGGGCGCATGCGGGAGTCTGACAGACTGTCTCTCCCTGTTTCCAGCTTCAGAAAAATGAAAAAAAAAAAAAAAAAAAAAAGAGAACCATGGAACTCTCTAGCCCCCTCAACCATATGAGGACACAGTGCACCAGGAAACAGACTTTCACCTGACACCAAATCTGCCAATCCCTTGATCTTAGGCTTCCCAGCCTGTGAGCAACAATTTCCTGTTGTTTATAAACTATCCAGTTTATGGTATTCTGTTACCACAGACTGAATAGACAGACACTGAATGATGTATCCAAATTGAAAAACAAGATTTCTTCCAACAGAGGTTTAAGATTTAGAGATGGGTCAATTGTTAAAGATTAAAAATTTCTGTATGTAATTTGTGATAGATGACTAAAGTGGGATAGACTAGATCACCACTCCAGTCAAGGGTCTAGTGGGTATGATAGGTCCAAGGATTATATGGACAGCCTATGTGGCCAATCAAATCATCAAAGATGGTGGTGGTAGCCAGGTAGGGAAGCATGGGAGAGTCCCAAAGCCCTCTCTGAATGTGGGTACATGCTAGGAGATCAGAAGTCAATGCCAATTAAGGGAAAAGAAAGGTCACCCAAAGGGGTTGTTTTATATAATGGATTTTAAGGCCCAGTGTGGTCTGCCCCTCCCCTTACCTGTCCATTGTAGAAAAAAGTGAGTATGAACACTTTCCTTGAAAAGTCCCAATTTAGGTCTTTTCTTTTTTTAATTGAATTTTATTGGGGTGACACTGGTTAACTTAGTTATACAGGTTTCTTGTGTCCAACTCTATAACACATCTTTGTATACCATATTGTGTCACCTACCCAAGTCAGGTCCTTGTCTATGACCATTTATCCCCACTACACCCTCCTCCATCTGCCCCCCAGCAATCATCACACTGTTGTTGGTGTCCATGAGATTTTTTGTTTGATTTTTTATCCTATTTTACTTTATTCCCCTGCCTCCCTCACCCCAACCCTCACTGCAGACAGCTCTCTCTGAGTCTCTTTCTATTTGGCTTATTAGTTAATTTTGTTCATTAGATTCCACATATGAGTGAAATCATATGGTACTTGTCTTTCTATGACTGGCTTATTTCCCTTAGCATAGTGTTCTCCAAGTCCATCCATGCTGCCACAAAAGGTAAGATTTCCTTATTTTCATGGATGCATAGTATTCCATTAAAAAAAGCAGCTTTTAGGGATGGTAGATTGGAGAGTTCAGAGCTATGACACTGTTTTATTTTAATGCCAAACAGGAATACCTAAAATCATTTTCATAGCAGCACAAGAGTATGACCAGGGTGAAGGATACTATACTTCTCAAAGCTACTGTTTAGAAAAAAAGTTAACTTACAAAGATATATCTTAGGGAGAGGAAAGCAACATGACATTTCTAAGAGATTGTGTTGAGACAGACCCTAACATTCGAACAACAATTTGCAATGATTGAGGAATGAAAGAACAGTTCCATTCATCCATTCAAAAAATCCAGACAAACATGCAAAATAGCCTATGGCAACCATTCCCCATGCCAAATAAAGAGGGAAGAGAGTTAAAAGTGGTTTTCTGAGCAGCTGCTCTGCATTAGCCCCTGCTTTCAAAGACATTAAGAGAAGTGAGTAGTCAAAACCAATGAATACCTGGGAAGAACATCCAAAGCAGTGAGTAATATGGCCAAATGAGCAGTAGGAACATCTCATTTTCATTACTTGTAACGATATGCCAAAATTACATTTTCTGTGATGACAATACTCAAGATCAGGGGCAGTGCTTCCTTTATCCCCAGAACAAAACACATATCATATGGTTGGCATATTATTGGTGATCAGTAATTTGATTATTTGAATCAGATGAGGGAGAGATCATCATGAACAAGACGAAGCCTCAGCCTGGAATCCAAGGCTTCATATTCTGTAATCTGGCTTCATCATAACTAGCATTATGGTCCCCCACTGTCTTTAAGATAAAGCCAAACTTCTATAAGGCAGGTAGGCAAGGTTATGCCCAAGAGAGCAGCAAATAGATATTTTAAATTCTGCTTCCTATCTCCCCAGCTTCATCTCTCTGTATGTTCATTTTGCCTGAGTTATATGCCATTTTTCATGCAGCTCCACCCTGTCATGTCACTGTATTCTCTTTATATCATTTGTTTGGGATGTTTTCCTGCCTCCCCACAAATTTCAAGGCTCAAGCATCTTTCCTATCTAACTTTTTCTGAACTTTACAAATCCATTCACAGTAGAATTGGCCACTCCCTTGTTGGGTTCTCCATTGACTCCACCATTGTACAACTTCTCACTATTTCACTTATTTACAAGTCTATAACCCACTAGTGAACTCTAAGCTATGCCAAGGAATAGTCTTACCCATTTTTGTATCTGTAGTAATTAGTGAAATACATATAAATGCTTAGTATATGTTGGTGAATGATTAAATTTGAAATTACATGCCTCAAACATATCTTCATGGAATACAATGAAAATGAACTTTCCCTCATGGAAAGTAGAATAATGCCCCCTACTTCCAAGGATACCAGGTCCTATTCCAGAACCTGTTAGTATGTTACATTCCAAGGCAAATAAAGTTGCAGTTTGAATTCAGGATGCTAATCAGCTGACTTTAAAATAATGAGTTTATCCAGCATTACCTAGATAGGTCTAATGTAATCACATTGAGAAACAGAAAAGTAAAGTCAGAGAAAGATTTCCAATGATAAAAAGGAGGGTAAGGAGATGCTATGTTGTTGGCTTTGAAGCTGGAAGGAGGCCATTTGCCAAGGAACATGGCATCCTCTTAAAGCTGGACTTGACAAAGAAACAGATTTGCCCCTAGAGTCTTCAAAAAGGAATTCAGTCCTGTTGGTATGTTGCTTTTAGAACAGTGAAATCTATATTAGACTTCTAACCTACAGCAGTGTTAAGATAATAAACATGTTGTTTTAACTCTCCAAGTCTATGGCAATAAAAAACTAATACACTCCTGAAAGCTCTTTCTGTGTTTAACTTCTTAAGTGTCACTAACCTCCCACTACTTAAATAACACCACTTACTAAGTATATTATGTACCAAGCAATGTATCTAGCATTTTAAAACCTTTCATTTAATATCCACAAACATCCTCCTCAGAGGATGTTCATTATTTTTTTTAGATGTGAAAACAGAGGCTCAAAGAAATTGATCTTTCCAAAAAAGATGACACCGTTAAACTTCAGTTTAAGATCCTTAAGTCCAGAAACCTCACTCACCTTTGGGTGATCCAGTGGTCTCCAAACCATCCAGTCTTCTATAATCACACATACTCCCATCACAAAGAGCCTGCGGAATCCAGAGCTCCCTTCACAAGTTTTTAGCAGCTCCCCTTGAAGTTATATTCTTCGGTTATCCTCCCACACCTAATTCTTCAAGAAGCAAAATTTTGATCCTGCTTAATTGTTCAGGAAAAGCCCTTACTTGACCTTTCTCTTCTCCTCAAACTGGCAGCAATTCCTCAAGAAGGGACAAAATTGCAGTCCCTACTTTTGGCTTCTTCTGTCCTTTCTACTTGCTTCCCCTGCTAGGGAGTAATGTAAGCTTCCTGATGGCTGAAATTGATTAAATCTGATCTCTCCAGGACCATGCTAATTGGGGAGCAAGAAGGGCGTGCAGGATTATTGCATTGGAAAAGCAATCCAAGCCTCTCTCATTTGTCTCACTTGGATTACTGTAATGGAGGGTGGTTGACCAGCTTTACTCTTCTATTAATAGTTGCCATGAAGCAAATCAGCAGTTTTCAGAGTGTGGTCACCAGACTGGCAGTATTTTTTGTGTGTGTGTGTGTATGTATTTTTCTTTTTTTTTTTTTTTTAATAAATTTTTATTAGTGGTAATGGGATGACATTAATAAATCAGGGTACATATCTTCAAAGAAAACATGTCTAGGTTATTTTGTCATTAAATTATGTTGCATACCCCTCGCCCAAAGTCAGATTGTCCTTCGCCACCCTCTATCTAGTTCTCTGTGCCCCTCCCCCTCCCCCTAACTCTCCCCCTGTCCTCCCTCCCCCCACCCCTGGTAACCACCACACTCTTGTCCATGTCTCTTAGTCTCATTTTTATGTTCCACCAATGTATGGAATCATGTAGTTCTTGTTTTTTTCTGATTTACTTATTTCACTCCTTATAATGTTATCAAGATCCCACCATTTTGCTGTAAATGATCTGATGTCATCATTTCTTATGGCTGAGTAGTATTCCATAGTGTATATGTGCCACATCTTCTTTATCCAGTCTTCTATTGAAGGCTTTTTGGTTGTTTCCATGTCTTGGCCACTGTGAACAGTGCTGCAATGAACATGGGGCTACATGTGTCTTCACGTATCAATGTTTCTGAGGTTTTGGGGTATATACCCAGTAGAGGGATTGCTGGGTCATAAGGTAGTTCTATTTGCAGTTTTTTGAGGAACCACCATACTTTCTTCCATAATGGTTGTACTACTTTACAGTCCCACCAACAGTGAATGAGGGTTCCTTTTTCTCCACAGCCTCTCCAACATTTGCTATTACCCGTCTTGTTGATAATAGCTAATCTAACAGGGGTGAGGTGGTATCTCATTGTAGTTTTGATTTGCATTTCCCTAATAACTAATGAAGCTGAGCATCTTTTCATATATCTGTTGGCCATTTGTATCTCTTCCTGGGAGAAGTGTCTATTCATGTCCTCTTCCCATTTTTTTATTGGATTGTTTGTTTGTTTGTTGTTGAGTTTTATGAGTTCTTTGTAAATTTTGGATATTAGGCCCTTATCTGAGCTGTTGTTTGAAAATATCATTTCCCATTTAGTTGGCTGTCTGTTTATTTTTATATCAGTTTCTCTTGCTGAGCAAAAACTTTTTATTCTGATGTAGTCCCATTCATTAATTTTTGCCTTCACTTCTCTTGCCATTGGAGTCAAGTTCATAAAATGTTCTTTAAAACCCAGGTCCATGAGTTTAGTACCTATGTCTTCTTCTATGTACTTTATTGTTTCAGGTCTTATATTTAGGTCTTTGATCCATTTTGAATTAATTTTAGTACACGGGGACAGGCTGTAGTCGAGTTTCATTCTTTTGCATGTGGCTTTCCAGTTTTCCCAACACCATTTGTTGAAGAGGCTTTCTTTTCTCCATTGTGTGTTGTTGGCCCCTTTATCAAAGATTATTTGACCATATATATGTGGTTTTATTTCTGGGCTTTCTATTCTGTTCCATTGGTCTGAGTGTCTATTTTTCTGCCAATACCATGCTGTTTTGATTATCGTGGCCCTATAATATAGTTTAAAGTCAGGTATTGTAATGCCCCCAGCTTCATTCTTTTTCCTTAGGATTGTTTTGGCTATTCGGGGTTTTTTATAGTTCCATATAAATCTGATGATTTTTTGTTCCATTTCTTTAAAAAATCTCATAGGGATTTTGATGGGAATTGCATTAAATTTGTATATTGCTTTGGGTAATATGGCCATTTTGATTATATTTATTCTTCCTATCCAAGAACAAGGAATATTTTTCCATCTCATTGTATCTTTTTCGATTTGCCTTAACAATGCTTTGTAATTTTCATTATATAGGTCCTTTACATTCTTTGTTATGTTTATTCCTAGGTATTTTATTTTTTTTGTTGCAATCGTGAAGGGGATTATTTTTTTGAGTTCGTTTTCTAATATTTCATGGTTGGCATAGAGAAAGGCTATGGACTTCTGTATGTTAATTTTGTATCCTGCGACCTTACTGTATTGGTTTATTGTTTCTAATAATCTTTTTGTGGAGTCCTTCGGGTTTTCGATGTATAGGATCATATCATCAGCAAAAAGTGATACCTTTACTTCTTCTTTTCCGATATGGATGCCTTTTATTTCTTTGTCTTGTCTGATTGCTCTGGCCAGAACTTCTAGCACCACATTAAATAAGAGTGGAGAGAGTGGACAACCCTGTCTTGTTCCTGATTTAAGGTAGAAAGTCCTCAGTTTTATGCCGTTTAAAATGATGTTGGCTGATGGTTTATCATATATGGCCTTTATCATGTTGAGATATTTTCCTTCTATACCCATTTTGTTGAGAGTTTTAAACATAAAATTGTGTTGTATTTTATCAAAAGCCTTTTCTGCATCTATTGATAAGATCATGTGGTTTTTGTTCTTTGTTTTGTTGATATGGTGTATTACGTTAACCGTTTTGCGTATGTTGAACCATCCTTGAGATTCTGGGATGAATCCCACTTGATCATGATGTATTATTTTTTTAATATGTTGTTGTATTCGGTTTGCCAGTATTTTGTTTAGAATTTTAGCATCTGACCAATATTAGAGATATTGGTCTGTAGTTTTCTTTCTTTGTGCCATCCTTGCCAGGTTTTGGTATGAGGGTTATGTTGGCCTTATAAAATATGTTTGGAAGTATTGCTTCTTCTTCAATTTTTTGGAAGACTTTGAGTAGAATAGGAACCAAGTCTTCTTTGAATGTTTGATAGAATTCACTAGTATAACCGTCTGGGCCTGGACTTTTATTTTTGGGGAGGTTTTTAATAGTTTTTTCTATTTCCTCCCTGCTGATTGGTCTGTTTAGGCTTTCTGCATCTTCATGACTCAGTCTAGGAAGGTTGTATTGTTCTAGGAATTTATCCATTTCTTCTAGATTGTTGTATTTGGTGGCATATAATTTTTCATAGTATTCTACAATAATTCTTTGTATATCTATGATGTCTGTGGTGATCTCTCCTCTTTCATTTTGGATTTTATTTATTTGAGTCCTGTGCCTTTTTTCCTTGGTGAGTCTTGCCAAGGGTTTGTCAATTTTGTTGATCTTTTCAAAGAACCAGCTCCTTGTTTTATTGATTTTTTCTATAGTTTTTCTGTTCTCTATTTCATTTATTTCTGCTCTGATTTTTATTATCTCCTTTCTTCGGCTGGTTTTGGGTTGTCTTTGTTCTTCTTTTTCTAGTTCCTTAAGGTGTGAAGTTAAGTGGTTTACTTCGGCTCTCTCTTGTTTGTTCATATAGGCCTAAAATGATATGAACTTTCCTCTTATTACTGCTTTTGCTGCATCCCAGAGATTCTGATATGTCGTATTTTCATTTTCATTTGTCTGTATATATCTTTTGATCTCTGCGCTTATTTCTTCTTTGACCCATTCATTTTTTAGAAGTACGTTGTTTAGTTTCCACATTTTTGTGGGTTTTTCCCCCTCTTTTTTGCAGTTGAATTCTAGTTTCAAGGCTTTATGATCAGAAAATATGCTTGGTACAATTTCAATTTTTCTAAATTTGCTGATATTGTCTTTGTGGCCCAACATATGGTCAATTCTTGAGAATGTTCCATGTACACTAGAGAAAAATGTATACTCTGTCGCTTTGGGATGAAGTGTCCTGTAGATGTCTATCATATCCAGGTGTTCTAGTATTTCGTTTAAAGCCACTATATCTTTATTGATTCTCTGTTTGGATGACCGATCTAGAGCCGTCAGCGGAGTATTGAGGTCTCCAAGTATGATTGTATTTTTGTTAGTTTTTGTTTTAAGGTCAATAAGTAGCTGTCTTATATATTTTGGTGCTCCTTGGTTTGGTGCATATATATTAAGGATTGTTATGTCTTCTTGATTCAGTGTCCCCTTAATCATTATGAAATGACCATTTTTGTCTCTGAGTACTTTTTCTGTCTTGTAGTCAGCATTATCAGATATGAGTATTGCTACACCTGCTTTTTTTTGGGTGTTGTTTGCTTGGAGTATTGTTTTCCAGCCTTTCACTTTGAATTTGTTTTTATCCTTGTTGCTTAGATGTGTTTCTTGTAGGCAGCATATAGTTGGATTTTCTTTTTTAATCCATTCTGCTACTCTGTGTCTTTTTATTGGAGAGTTTAATCCATTTACATTTAGTGTAATTATTGACACTTGTGGGTTCCCTACTGCCATTTTATAAATTGCTTTCTGTTAGTTTTGTATCTAGTTTGATTCTTCTCTTTTGTTTTTCTATCATTTGTTTTTGTTTGTTTGTGTTCCATACTTCTTTCCTCTGTTGCTACCTTTTTTAAGTCAAGTGTTTTTGTGGTGGTTTTTTCTAGGGTGGTTACCATTAAGTAATGAAAAGGGTACCTACCATATTCATTGTAGTACCCTATCTTATAAGTATTTCTGCACTTCATCGTCCTTTGCTACTGTTAATCTCCATTCTCTCCCCCCTTTTTTTCCTTTGTTGTCACAGTTTAAGTTTGGTTTTATTGTGTTCTTGGTGGAGCTGTTACTTGTGGTGTTGTTTTCTTTTGTTCTTTGAATCTGGTTGGAAAACCCCCTTTAGTATTTCCTGGAGTGGGGGCTTTCTGTTGATAAATTCTCTCATCTTTTCTGTATTTGTGAATGTTTTTATATCTCCTTCATACTTGAAGGATAGCTTTGATGGGTATAGTATTCTTGGCTGAAAGTTCCTCTCTTTCAGGGCTTTAAATATTGGGGTCCACTCTCTTCTAGCTTGTAGAGTTTCTGCTGAGAAATCTGATGATAATCTAATAGGCCTTCCTTTATATGTTGTACTCTTCTTTTCCCTGGCTGCCTTGAGAATTTTTTCTTTGTCATTGGTTTGTGTCATCTTTATTATGATGTGCCTTGGAGTGGGTTTGTTGGGGTTAAGAAAACTCGGTGTTCTGTTTGCTTCTTGAATTTGAGGCTTTAGTTCTTTCCACAGTCTTGGGAAGTTCTCATCTATTATTTGTTTGAGTATATTCTCCATTCCATTTTCTTTCTCTTCTCCCTCTGATATACCTATTATTCTTATGTTATTCTTTCTGATGGAGTCAGACAATTCCTGTAGGGCTTTCTCATTTTTTATTATTTTTGAGTCTCTTTCTTCTTCTCTCTGTTGTGCCTCAAGTTGTTTGTCTTCTATTTCACTAATCCTATCTTCAATCTGGGCTGTTCTGCTAGCTAAGCTTGTTACCTCATTTTTCAGCTCGTGAATTGAGTTTTTCATTTCTGTTTGATTTGTTTTTATAGTTTCAATTTCCTTGGTAATATATTCTTTGTGTTCATTGAGTTGTTTTCTGATCTCCCTATATTGCCTTTCTGTGTTTTCTTGTATATCTCTGAGTATTTTTAAGATTTCTATTTTAAATTCTCTGTAATTTAGCTCCAAGGCTTCCAATATGTTAAGTCTTTTCTCCATAGTTTTTTCCACATCTATTTGTGTTACCTCTCTTTCTTTTGTATCCATAATATTCGATTTCCTCTTTCTTATTGGCATCTGAGGGTGGTCTTGTTGATAGCACTAATTAGAATTAAAAAAGAGTAAAAAGTAAAAAAAAAAAAAAAAAAAAAAAAAGGTAAAACACCCCACAAAAAAAAACAGTAATAATTTATTATTTCCCCCTTTTTTTCCTTCTTCTCTTTCCCTCCTCTCCCCTCCACAGGGAAATATCGTGCCTATAATGGAGGGCCTGATTTGCGGTGAAGAGTTCAAGGGGCACAAAAAGGGGAGTAGGGACCTACTAAATGCAAAAAAAAAAAAAAAAAAAAAAAAAGGAAGGAAATCTTAGACAAGCATAAGATGATTTGCTTGTGAGTGATGGTCAACTAAGAGATATAATGAGAGGGATAAGAGGGAACCAGAAAAAAGGACAAAAAAAGGAATAATAAAGAAGAAAAAAATAAAAATAATAAGTAAAAATCTGTTGTATTAAGTGGAGCGAAGACTAAATACAATGGAGACCTTGGGTTTGGAGGACCCAAAATGCCACAAAAATAAACAAACAAGAAAAAAACAAAAACAAAAGCGAAAAAGAAAAATAAAGCCAAAAAAAGCCTTGAGTCCCAAATTAACTATTTTGTTCGTGATTGAGGATTAAATGGGAGGAAAGTAAAACGAGAAAAGAAAAAACAAATAGAAAGGAAAAAATAAGAAAAAGAGAAAAACGAAGGAAGAAATAAAAAAGGAAGAGAAAAAAACAAAATAAAGCAAAACAAAAAAAAAAACAAAAGAGGAGAGAGTGAGAGTTAAGTGTTTTGGAGTATAACCTTAAAGGAGGGAGAGGATGAAGAAGAGAAATAAAATGTAACACTTATGGGTAGTGTAGTTCAAGAAAAGGGAAGCATAAAATGGGCAGAGAATCGAAGGACCGAGGTGGAGGAAATAAAGGCAATAAGATAGAAGAAACAAACAACAAGAAAAAAAAAAATTAGTGGAACAAGTTGTAAAGTCTGTGGATTTTTCTTGATTTTGAGATGTTAACTTCTTCCTTTTTCTTTTCTCTCCCTCTTCCTGGTCGGTGACTCTGTACCCCAGGCTCTGCCCCTGTGTCACACTTAGGTAGGGATTTGCAGTTGATGGGATTCTATGGCAATGTCATATAATTGGCTTTAGTCTTGCTGGTAGTCAAGGCTTGTTGGCGTTTGCAGGGTCAAACGATGAGAGAGTTTGCTTTCCTGGATTCTCTCTCCTAGTCCCCCCTTCCTGAATTAGCAGCCTGGTGATCCAGCTATAAGGCTGCCACTGCTTCTGCCTGGGGAGTAAGAGGCTCAAAGAGCTGGGAAATCCCCACTCTATCCCCACTCAGTGCAAGGCTTTGGGAAAGGCTGTGGCAGTCAGGGCCTCCAGTGTAATCAGGCGGGGGTGGGAGTCAATTGTTGTCAAGGTGACTGTTCAGCGCCTAGCATTCAGTTGGACCTCTCAACCCAGGCTTTCCACACTTTGTAGCCTGTTTTGGCTGGGAAGAAGAGGCACTAGTCTCTGCTTGCGACTAGTGTAGTATAGATCTTATTATCTGCCAAGTCCTTCTTGTTAGCGTTTATCCCTGAATATGGAGGCTCTATCAATCAGAAGTTGCCCCCGCCCCTTTAGCGAGAGGCACTAAAAAATATCACGCCTCTTGTCTTGGGTCGCTGAACTGAGAGAGATCTTATCAATTAGAACCGAGGGTGCGCAGATTTCACGGGTTAAGTTAATTTCATTAATTGGGTCGCAGCTGTGCTCCCGAAGGTATTTCAGGCTGCCTGCACGCGCCCCTCCCCCAACGCTTGATTGTTAGCTTGAATGGCTGGGTGAGGTGCCCCGCCCACGGAGAGAATCTCCCAAGTAGGGAATACCGCCCTGGGGCCTCTCCCGCTCCCCCCACTGCTGGCGGCTGGGGCGCACCGGGCGCAGGATGATGGGGCACCCTGGGTGTGCGGGCCAGCAGGGCGCTCTGGGCGCATGGAATGCCCAGGGTACACGCGCGAATGGGGTGCTCCGGGCACCGGTGGCTGGAGACTCTCACTCGCAGTGTGCGGGCCGCTGGGAACGTTAGCGGTGCTCGGTCTGCAACCAGACCGGGCGCGCGCCAGCGGCTGCTCGCCGCTCCGGAGTGTGGGCGGTGCTCGCTCTGCAATTGAACCGGGCGCGCGCCAGCGGCTGCTCGCGGTGGCTGCTTCGGGCGGCTGTTCGCGGCTCCCGAGTGTGGGCTAACTCACCACCACCACAGGCGCACTCCCTCGTGGCTTGAATGAACGTCCCTGCGGTAGCTTCCTCCACACCCTCGTCTCTCAGATTCAAGTGATAACAGTCCTTTTGCTTTCAGTTTGTGTGGAACTCCGGAATGCTCCGAGGATAAATTTTCCTGTTTCTAGTTGATAAATTTGTTGTGATTTTGGGGAGATCTGTCGGACGCGCTGCTCACGGCGCCATTTCCGTGACGTCACTCCCGTATGTATTTTTCTGAAATTGGAAACTGTGAGGCAGTCAGACAGACTCCCGACCAGGATCCACCCGGCATGCCCACCATGGGGCGATGCTCTGCCCATCTGGGGCGTTGCTCTTTTGCAATCAGAGCCATTCTAGCACCTGAGGCAGAGGCCACAGAGCCATCCTCAGCACCAGGGCCAACTTTGCTCCAATGGAGCCTTGGCTGCGGGAGGGGAAGAGAGAGACAGATAGGAAGGAGAGGGGGAGGGATGGAGAAACAGATGGGCGCTTCTCCTGTGTGCCCTGGCCGGGAATCGAATCCAGGACTCCTGCACACCAGGCTGACGCTCTACCACTGAGCCAACCAGCCAAGGCCCAGACTGGCAGTATTGACATCACCTACGATCTTAGTCATGCAAATTCTACATTCCTGCCCTGGACCTGCTGGACTGAAAAACTCTGGGGGTGGGGCTCAGCAAGCTGTGTTGAAACTGGCACTCCAGATGATTCTGCTGTAAACCACCAGAGTCAACAGACTGTGCAGCCCCTTGCAGGCCAGCTAGAGCCCTTTTTTTACTTTACAGTTAGAAGTCAAGAGAAGAAAGTCAGTGGCCCAAGCTTTAAATCAAGCTGCAGTTTTCAGTACTGTTCACTCTGTAGCTCTATTTGTTGGGGTTTGGGGATGCTTCCCAGCCATTAATAAAGCCAATACTTTGAGCCCTAGCTGGTATCACTATGCTTATTTACCACTGGTTAAAACCAGTGTGGTAGGTGGGATAAATGTTAGATACTACCTAACATGAAGCATTGAGCAGAAAACCAACCTGAGAAAAAAAAAAAAAAGCACCAATAACTTCTAATTGAGATCAAGGATCACAGTGAAATGCACAGACTTTTTGAACTGCGGAGGTAACAGTAGCTTGACCACAGCAGCTACTGTTGGCACAGCTGTGGTAATGCTTAATTAAAACAGTGTTTAAGTACCACATGGGAACAAAAATAAGCAGTGTTTAAGTACACGGACTTTATTTTATTAGTAGATGAAACTTTTACATGCATTTCAGTGCAGACTTGAAATCTCCAGGTCCAGAGCAGATACACATTAGGCGATGGAGAGTGAGACTTAGGGCTTCTCTTGAATTGTGCAATATATCCACAGGTTCATAGATTTAAACACCCCTTCAGTCCCCCAGCATGATCACCACTTGTTCTCTAAACTCTTCATTGTCTTTGATGACAGTTATGGATTGCAGGACTTCAGAGTATGAGTTCAACCTGTGATTACTGCAGCTTATCAATAAACAAGTTAACACAAGGGTAACATCATTTAAACTAAGAGGGAGAAAACTCTCCTGAAAATAAAGGTTCAGATCCAAAAGTTAAGATAGTTTTTAGAAATTTTTGTATCTGGAACACCCTTTCTAGAAATCAAGGTTTCTAGAGACAAAAGAGGAAGATCATCTTTCTAAAAATATGCTTCGATCTGTAGTCAAGTCAGGATTACTAGAAAGGAAGGGGAAAAACCTGGCCAATAAGGTAGTAGAGAAATCTGTTTTAAATGACATTTAATAAGTTACATTTAATTAAATGGCAGTCTAGCCTGAGCAGGCAGTGGTCCAGTGGACAGAGCGTCAGCCTGGGATGGGGAGGACCGAGGTTCCAAAATCCAAGGTTGCCAGCTTGAGTGCGGGCTCACCAGCTTGAGCATGGGGTCACTGGAGCATGGGCTCATAGACATGACCTCATGTTTGCTGGCTTGAGCCCAAAGGTCACTGGCTTGATGTCCCAGTTGCTGGCTTGATCAAGAGGTCACTGGCTCAGCTGGAGCCCCCCGGTCAAGGCACACATATGAAAGCAATTGATGAACAACTAAGGTGACACAAGGAAGAGTTGATGCTTTTCATCTCTTTCCTTTCCTGTCTGTCCCTTTCTGTTCCCCCCACCCTGCCTTGCTAAAAAAAAAAAAAAGGCCCTGGCCGGTTGGCTCAGTGGTGGAGCGTCAGCCTGGCGTGCGGAGGTCCCGGGTTCGATTCCCGGCCAGGGCACACAGGAGAAGCGCCCATCTGCTTCTCCACCCCTCCCCCTCTCCTTCCTCTCTGTCTCTCTCTTCCCCTCCCACAGCCGAGGCTCCATTGGAACAAAGATGGCCCGGGCACTGGGGATGGCTCCTTGGCCTCTGCCCCAGGCGCTGGAGTGGCTCTGGTCGAGACATAGCGATGCCCGGGAGGGGCAGAGCATCACCCCCTGGTGGGCAGAGCGTTGCCCCCTGGTGGGCATGCCAGGTGGATCCCGGTCGGGCGCATGTGGGAGTCTGTCTGACTGTCTCTCCCCGTTTCTAGCTTCGGAAAAATACAAAAAAAAAAAAAAAAAAAAGCAGTCTAGAAGAAGGATACGACATGGTAAAGAAGACAAAGGGGTACATAGTAAAGTTGCTACAATGACTCATGCATTAAGGAGAATGATGGGAGCAAGAAGAAATCTAAATGAAAGGAAGGTTCTCTGAACACAGACCACCATAACTGCCCCCAACAGAGCCCAGTGGCAGGAAAAGCAGACCCAGTGCTGCAAGACAGGGGGAAGAAGAAGAAAATGTCCCTGCTTAGCAGTAGCGCAGGTTACTACTGGGCCTGTGAAATTCCAGCACAGGAAAGACAAGGTTTAATGGAAGGGCACATGGTTTCACGTTGGGTCTGACTGAGCCTCGGGGGGGCTCCAGCCATGATGCAGTAAATAAAGTAGCTTCGTTTACTTCAGGGGTTTGTTGAAGTTGAGATATTCCTTGAAATAAATATAGATATTAGAAAGAAACATCCTAAGAGAAATCCAGAGGTCTTTTAGCAGAAGAGATGGTCCCTGTGGCAAGAGCTTAAAAATTCCTTGGGATTTTTTTTTCTTTTCTTTTTTTTTTAACAGAGACAAAGAGAGAGTCAGAGAGAGAGAGAGATAGACAGGGACAGACAGACAGGAACAGAGAGATGAGAAGCATCAATCCTTAGTTTCTCATTGCGCATTGAGACACCTTAGTTGTTCATTTATTGCTTTCTCATATGTGCCTTAACCGTGGGCCTTCAGCAGACTGAGTAACCCCTTGCTGGAGCCAGCAACCTTAGGTCCAAGCTGGTGAGCTTTGCTCAAACCAGATGAACCCGCACTCAAGCTAGCGACCTCGGGGTCTCGAACCTGGGTCCTTCCGCATGCCAGTCCGACGCTCTATCCACTGCGCCACCGACTGGACAGGCTTCCTTGGGACCCTGATGGAGAAGAAAACTACAGAAAGACAGAGCAGGAGAGATACAGCTGTTCTCTTTTCCAGAGGAATCCTGATTTCCTTGAACAATAGGCTGAAACTCCAAATAGCTTTTCCACTTAGCAACTTACCTCTTTTTGTTTCTCACAGTTCTGATACCATGCTTTACCTTGGTTTCAAAATATAGATGGAAGAAAGTATCATAGACAAGACTAGTAATTTAGGACATGGATAAATTGCTTGGAGCCAATTAGAGAGAGAACAAAAATGTTACATGCTCTATTCTCAATCAATCCCAGCCTCTATTTTACCCGCTATAGAGCTCACGAAAGAAAAATGTTTGTAATCTTGAAGGGAGGTCCATAAAAAGGGAAACATGATAACTTTGGAGAAAAAATACAAATCACAGTGACTGCCTATGAGGGGAAATAGAAGTTTTCTGAGCAGAATAGTCTAATGTAGTGATTTTCAACCTGTGTGCTGCAAGAATTTTCAAAACTTGCACAACACCTATTTAGTCAGGAGCACTGAACTCTTTTCCCTTAGATTGTCGTATAAAAATATGACAACAGCCAACACAAAAATAGTCATCTGGTGTGAAATGATCAAAATCATACCTATCTTTTATGTCAGATCAGCTAAAAATATGATATACGTATCTGTGCCACAGTGTATGTGTGCCATGAGATGAGAAAGGTTGAAAATTGCTGGTCTAATAAAACATTTTCTAAAGATTTGAATAGTCAATCCCAGCCAAAATCATTTAAATTAGCCAAACCTTAATGTATATATGTTTTCATTCTTCACAATATTCTCAGTTCTGTATTATTTTGGTAAGCTGTTTTTAATTCTCAGGTTTAATTTTTCATCTGTTCCTCATTAGGAGAGATCTGATTGTTTAGTCATAAAAAGTTTATAACATTGTCATATCACTTTAGAAAGCCATAGAGGGTTTTTATTTAGTGAGCTCAACTCTTCCATTATTGAGTGTTCATTTCATTCAGCTGATATTACACATGTACAAATACATGCAATAAAAAATTTGGAAAGATAATTCTAGACAAATATATGATAGTTAAAATTTTTTTGAGACAACTGGAATCCTTAAGACAAATTATAAGAAGAACCAGGATCTTCTATATACTTCATAAATCCAGAAAAGAAGCCCTGGCCGGTTGGCTCAGCGGTAGAGCGTCGGCCTGGCATGCGGGGGACCCGGGTTCGATTCCCGGCCAGGGCACATAGGAGAAGCGCCCATTTGCTTCTCCACCCCCACCCCCTCCTTCCTCTCTGTCTCTCTCTTCCCCTCCCGCAGCCAAGGCTCCATTGGAGCAAAGATGGCCTGGGCGCTGGGGATGGCTCCTTGGCCTCTGCCCCAGGCGCTAGAATGGCTCTGGTCGCAACACAGCGACGCCCCGGAGGGGCAGAGCATCGCCCCCTGGTGGGCAGAGCGTCGCCCCTGGTGGGCGTGCCGGGTGGATCCCGGTCAGGCGCATGCGGGAGTCTGTCTGACTGTCTCTCCCTGTTTCCAGCTTCAGAAAAATACCAAAAAAATAAAATAAATAAATAAATCCAGAAAAGAAAATGAACTACAATATGTCCACTGAGTTTAACAAAAAATTATCATGCCAATCAGAGTGGTGAGTTGCTTTTTCTTCCCAATTACTCTGGCACAATAAACACTAGATATATCCCTTAAATGACTCAACCTACGTACTTGTTCTTGCCTTTGACAACATTAAAATCACCAGGGAGCTTTACACAATACTAAAAGCTTGGCTTTGAAAAAAATACTAAGCCTGTCCCTTTTCTTTTACACATGATTTTATTGCATCACAATTACATTTTATATTCTTATCTATATATTTACTGGCTTTGTCCTCCAAACCCTAAGCCCTTTGAGGTCTGGGACTTACAGTCTTTGCATCTTCAATGCTTGCTCTGTATAGGCTACTTACTACATTTTTACTATATGGATGGGTAACATCCCTAATGGCTGTACAGATGCTCTTCTTTTCCTGACAAAATTAGAGTGCACAGCTTCCAGCTTTCAGCGCTTGCTGTTACCTGCTTACCTCCCAGCAAGTAATGCATCTTTTCTTTTTTATCTCCTTAGTAGGCAGAATCAAACTACTTTATTTCTTAATGTCATATCGTCCTCTCTCTTAAGAGTTCCTTGGAATCACAAAGAAGTTCATGGGACAAAATAATACTTGTTTTTTGAACTTCCTTGGATATTCTAGAACTTGTGATTTTCAGGGACTTGAGTGTTAGCATTCACTCTGTATTCCTCCATTTTTAAGATTTATTTATCAACATTGTTTTGTTTATAAAAATTGCAAAAACTTATGCTTTATTTTATATATATATACCTTTAAGTGACAGAAGAAAGATAGAGAGACAGATTCCCATTTGTGTCCCGACTGGGATCCACCTGGCAACCACCATCTGGGGTTGATGCTCAAATCAATGGAGCTATCCTCAGCGCCCAGGGCCAATGTTCAGACCAGTCAAGCCACTGGCTGTGAGAGGGAAAGAGAGAGAAGGGGGGAGAGGGAGGGGAAGAGAAGCAGATTGTTGCTTCTTATGTGTGCCTTGACCAGGGACTGAATCAGGGATGTCCCCACATCAGGCAACATTTTATTCACTGAACCAACCAGCCAGGGATTACACTTCATTAATTCAGTAACACTACAGATAAACAAGTTCATATTTTTTTTCAACCAAAAGAGCAAAATGATTTCCGGAAAAGCTAAATTTCTCACCTAAATAGGAGTTGCTTCAAATAATATTTTAAATATGGTTTCTATACATACACAAAATTACAGCTAGCTAGCTAGATAAATAGATATATAGATGAATATATTTTAAAATAAAGAAGAGGCTTTATGTTCATGAACTCCAAGTCCAGTGTCCACTTTGTAACCCAAAACTGTACAGGAAAATGCTATTCGAATTCCAGTCTGGTGTATACATCCTAGTTAACAAGAACTTGGAGTACAAGTTCATCTAAATATTTGTTTTTCATTTATCTTGAAAATGTTCTAAAACACATTATAACCTACTAGAAAAAATATAACTTAGTAATTAAGCATTTTTTCTGTCCTTTATGATATCTGAGTGCCCCACAACCTCATTATGTAACAAAGGCACAACAGCTATAAAATCCCCTCAGTGATTATGAACTATAGACCCCTCACTTTGCAGAGAAGAAACTAGATGGTTAGGGACCTGTCACAATTTACACAGAAAGTAGGTGACAGAACCTTCATTGAAACCTTTCTCTAGTTTGGCTGCTCAAAGATACTGATGATGTTACAGAGAAAAAATAATGTGTTGTGAGTTCTTTTAATAATATAGAGCCATATATTTATAACTATACACATCTATTGCTATAATTGTTCTGATAGATTGTTTAAATTGAGCACTGTGCCATTTTCAAACAAACAAAAAAGTGTTATGTAATTCTTTTTCCTGAAATTTATACTTTAGTATAATTCCAGACTTATATTTTCCAAAATGTCTAACTCTTCATTAAAATATAGATGGAGGCATGGCTTGGGAGATGGAAAGAGACTTTGAAAAAAGAAAGTTATTGCAGGAGATCAGGTTGAATTTCTGTTAAGTGAATGCAAGTAGCTCATCATTGAGAAATTCAATCATAACCTGCACAGTCTTCCTTCATATTCTAAAACACAGTACCAGCAGTATCTGTCTAGAGCAGGGCTCAGGAAACTTTTTGGCTGAGAGAGCCATGAACGCCACATATTTTAAAATGTAATTCTGTGAGAGCCATACAACGATTCATGTACATTATGCATTATCCAATACAAATTTGGTGTTGTCCCGGAGGACAGCTGTGATTGGCTCCAGCCACCCACAACCATGAACATGAGTGTTAGGAAATGAATGGATTGTAATACATGAGAATGTTTTATATTTTTAACGTTATTATTTTTTTTTTATTAAAGATTTTCTGCAAGACAGATGCAGCCATCAAAAGAGCCATATCTGGCTCACATTCCATAGGTTCCTGACCCCTGGTCTAGAGACAGAAAGGAAAAGCCCTTCTGCTCTTATGACCTGTGTCAGCTGCAGTAGACCATTGATCAGCTGATGCTACATTCTGGGGACTTTGACTTTTATGTACATGAACCAGAGTTGTACATCTTCATGAATTTCCAGAGAGTAAACACATCCAAGAAACCAGTACCCACATCCAGAAACAGAGAATGGTTTTTTATCCAAGAATTTTTTCATGAGGTAAGTAGTCTGTGCATAAAAACCAAAAGGAATTTTCAGATATAAATTATTATTTGGACAAAACCAAGAAAACATGAATGAAATTTTAAGATATATTCTAATTGTATAGAGAATATAAAAACATTTAGGTACAAAAATAAATGCCCTAGCCTGTCCAGGTGGTGGCGCAGTAGATAGAGGGTCAAACTTGGATGCGGAAGACCCAGATTCAAGACCTCAAGGTCGCCAGCTTGAGTGCGGGCTCATCTGATTTGAGCAAGGCTTACCAGCTTGAGCCGAAGATTGCTGGCTCGAGCAAGGGGTCCCTTAGCCTGCTGTAGCCCCCTGGTCAAGGTACATATGAGAAATCAATCAATGAACAACTAAGGAGCCACAACTAAGAACTGATTTTTCTCATTTCTCTCCCCTTCCTGTCTGTCTGTTCCTCTCTCTGACTCTCTCTGTCTCTACCACAAAATAAATAAATAAATAAATACCCTAATGTTAATTGTTTTACTGTATAATAATAACCAAATCAGATATAACAAAAGTCCATTCACAATAGCAACTAAGAACATGAGATACCAAATATAACATAAATAGATTATTACAGTTCTTTACAAAGAAAATATGCAATAGAGTACTACTCAGCCATAAGAAATGAGGAAAGTGCCATTTACGACAACATGGATGGACCTTGAGAACATTATACTGAGTGAAATAAGTAAAAATCAGAAAAAGCTAAGAACTATATGGTTTCAAACATAGTTGGGGTATAAAACTGAGACTCATGGACATAGGTAAAAATGCATTGGTTACCGGTGGAGGGGGATGTGGAGGAGGGGAATGTGGGGGAGGGTGTGGGGGGGAGGGTGTTTAAAAATATAAAAAAATAAAAAGAAAAGCAGAAAAAAAGAAAATAATATAACTTTTCTTAGAAAAATAAGAGAAATCTTAACCAAACATAAACTTATGTTCCTGAAAGGCATAAATATTATAGACATAATTCTTGCACTATTATAAATTAAACTAAATTCCCAAGAAAATCCTAGTAAGGTTTTTCCTTGAGCACGAGAAAATTATTCTAAAATTCTTCTAAAGACAAAAGCACATTTTGAAATTGTAAATTAAAAAATGAGGTAAATAAACCATTAAAAATATGACACAATTTGAAATAATGATGAACTAGAAAAATAATATATAATGTGTGGAACAGAATACATCTCTTAAAAACAGACCCCACTGTAGTGGTTCTTACATGTAAGCCATCATAAGTATCATCCAGAAAACTAAGAAACAATGCAAACTCTGAACTCCTCTCCAGAATTTTTAAATGAAGTTTTCTAGGTGGTCCCAGTCCTATAATCCCACATGAGCCAATCTCCTGTACAATGATAATGGCAGAGAAAATCAACTAAACAGTCTTGATGATGCCAATCCCAGACCAACCCATACAAGGAGTTACAGAGGAGAGTGAGATGCTGCCTTTGCCAGAGAGATGTGGATAAGCAACCACATGGTTCATGAACTACACTTACCTGATAGGGGCATCTACAGGCCTAAATGACTCTAGAGTCTAGATGACTGATGGAATGTATATGTAATACAAACTCACACACTTGTCTGTTCCCTTTCTTTTAGACTCTACTTATTAGGACACTAAAAGAGCATTGTGGGACCTCTTTTTATATATAAGTCTTAGCATTTATGTTTATTCTAATTTATACTGCCTTTTCATTTAGTGAAACAACAGGATAATCTTATGATTCTACCAACTATAGGGGTAGGGCTTTTCATTAATGTCATTCAATGAATTAAATTACTATCATGAGCTAATATAACAAGCCCATACATAGTCTATCCTTAGTCATAACTCAGTTTGGCTTTCTCAAGTGTGTGCAAACCATATCAAGCACTGGAGTCATAATTATCCACAGAACCAGAATTCACTTTCTACTTTCCATATAGATGATTTTAACTGACCTCTCTGGGTTTACCAATACCTCAAATTGAAATAATTATATGTTTGGAATTTTTTAAAGAGTCATATTATCATGCCATATCAGATTATGTACTAAAATTTTAGATAAATAAAATAGATAAAATGCAAAACACCTATGAAAACATGAAGTATATCTAGAGATCATAAAGCCTCCTGAGAGTATATTTAGAACTTCTGCAATCGTAATATAAGTGGAAGATTTTGCCAATGAAGAAGCGGAAGACTGGACCTCAAAAAAATCTGGAAAAAAATAATTTTAAAATACAGAAAATAAAAAAGGTAAATTTTGCTTGAAAATTATTATCGGATAAAATTTTACTTTCATTAAAATATAAAAAATGCAGACTAGTTAATAAGAAAAGTAATCTGGCCTGACCAGGTGGTGGCTCAGTGGATAGAGCATTGGCCTGGGATGTTGACAACCCAGGTTTAAAACCCAGAGGTCACCGACTTGAGCACAGGCTCACCAGCTTGAGCACAGGGTCACTTGCTTGAGTGTGAGATCATAGTCATGACCCCATGGTCGCTGGCTTGAACCCAAAGGTCACTGGCTTGGAGCCCAAGGTTGCCAGCTTGAGTCCAAGGTTGCTGGTTTGAGCAAGGGATAACTGACTGTGCTGGAGCCCCCACATCCACCCAGTCAAGGCATATATGAAAAAGCAGTCAATGAACAACTAAGGTGCCACAATAAAGAATTGATGCTTCTCATCTCTCTCCCTTCCTGTCTGTCTGTCTGTCTCTCTCTCTCTCTAAAAATAAAGAAAAAAAAGTAATTTGGCATTGTATCAAGAGACATAAAATAAATTACTACTCCATCACCTGAAGCTCCATAACTTCACTTTCAGGAATCAGAATGAAGGCAATATACACAAAATGAGTGTGTCTAAACACCCTTTTTAAGTAAGTGGTGTGCTAAGGGTCCAAGAGTTCAAAATAGCTCTTGCAGTTAATAGGCTGTAAAGCCAGGGAATATGGAGGGATGGGCCCCAAGGACAATGATCAGAAGGTAAACTGAAATCAAGAACCAAGGTAACAATGTAACAAAAACATCTAATAAAGGATATGATCTGCATCAACTTATATGCACCCATTGTTCTGCTGGCTCCACTTGGAGACATTGAGAGTCTGGTCTGCTTGAAACATCACAAGCCACTGCATTTTCTGTTTTCAGAAAGATGACAAGGAGATAGAAAGAAATGGGATGAAAGATATGAGGCATAAGGTTGGTTACAGCAGAGTGCCAGACACAGGGGTTTCTTAAAGGTCCCCATGGCTTTGCAGGATATGGGTGGGAAGTGCTTAAGGACACTGACCTACTTAAAGAGAATGGAAAGTTTAAGGGCATTATCACTGGTTGGTGAGACTACAAAGGATTTTTAATTTCTTCTTTCTACTTTCAAAGTAAAAAAAAAATTACCAATGTCCATTTTATTTTTTATAATAAAAAATAAGTCATAAAAGAAAAAATATGCTTCATTCATATTAAGATTGAAAATTTCAATTCTGTCCTGGTATTTCTTAGGAGAAATGAATAATTTCAAATAATGTTTTGTTAGAGTTTAAGCATTTATATGTGAAAAGCCAATTTCTACAGAAGGCTGTATTCTTTTTATCAACAGCCTGTGCTACTAAAATTCTTATGAGAATGCCAAACACTAGGTAATAAATGCAACTTCTCTTCTACCTAAGTCCCAGTCACACAAGCACTTTTCTGTTTCTATTTTCCAAGGACAATATTTGGGAAGGTGACAATAAAGAGGTAATGGAGCACATGCATCTCTTCTTTTAAAAGAATCATAAGAAATATTTCTACACTATGTAAACACAAACAAGAGGAAAGCCCTGTGACATTGAAGGAATTTGTTGTAAAAAATGCAATGAATCTATGACATATCCTGTAATCTTTAAGAGCTAATGATTTAAAATGATTTACTTTCTATATATCTAATTGGCTAATCGTAACATTGAGAACTATATCAATTTAATGGAAGAAAGAAGAAAAAAACCACAAGTACAGTCATGTACCCCTCAGAATTCACAGGGGGATTGGTTCCAGGACAACCATGGATACCAAAATCTACCGATACTCAAGTCCTTTTTAAAAAAATAATGTAATATTTGCATATTCCTTACATATAGATTACATTAGGGTATGCCTACATATCACTTCATTCACATGGATTCGACGTAGGGGCTTAGTGTGTGCCAAATTCATGTTTTACCTTTTAAAAATTTCTGGAATTTTTTACCCAAATATTTTAAATTCACTGCTGCTTGAATTTGTGAATATAAAACTCATGAATAAAAAGGTCCAACTGTAACTTAAAATAAAGCGTTCTTCAGGAAAAATTTATAGGAAAATCATTTAGCTAAACAATGGAATAAATTATTAAAGATAATACAACATTAGTAGAAAAGGCTAACTTAAAACATATTGGCTATGATTATTTTATAATTATGTTTTGAAAAGACCTGGGTACAAAACTCAGTTCTTTTTTACTAGCTAAAAGGACTGTGGAAATTATTTTACATCTTTTAGACTCAGTTTCCACATGGACAATCACATCACAAAATTGTGATCAGAACCAAATAAGAAAATATGTGAACATTCCTTGACATGGAAAAATAGTCTGACCAATAATATGCTTTATAACTATTCTCAGATCAATGCAAATATATAATGTAAAATGATGAGACTCATTAAAACGGTTCTCTGAAGAAAATAAAAAGCTACATGTTTCTCCTCCCTTCAAGACTGAATCACTCCTCAGAATGATAAAATTAACCAGCATTTAAGCTCTTATTGGTATCTACAGTATTTTGATTTATAATAAGAAACATATATTCAGCTTTCATCTAATTTCCGATAGAGAGTTCCTAAAACTCTTGGAATTTCCTATGTAATAAGAGCAATAAAAGTTTATTATGATATTTATAACAAACCCCTTTTAAGCACACTTAAGTTTATGTTAATGACATGAATTTTGGAAAGTACCTATTGATGGGTGCTGCGTGCTAAGGGAACCAACCTTCTGATTTTAAAGAGTTGGAACATTTAACCTAATGGTTAGAGATTGAGTTCAATCACCAATGGCCAGAGAACAAGGGGTAACGACATCAACATGAAGTCATAAGTTGTTTCTGATTTCAGTTCCCCTCATAAGAACACCAACTAACAAGTATCCATAGATAGGTCACCTCTGTGAAAATCCCAGAATAGTGGGGTAATGCTGAAGCAACTCTATAGACCACAGAGACTGAGAAGGACCACATTAGAAGGCAAGAGAAACAGCTACACTGTAACTGCATTGTACCCTTCTCAGGCGAGCACAGGGATTCAAGGGTAGGTCCCCTGGGGCCTGCAGTTTCTAGAGTGAGATAAAAAGAACCCAAGGTGTACATTCAGCTCCCCAGTGTTGCTGGCCTCTTCCTAGAAAACCCACTTGGATGCTCCATAGAATCATGGGGGAATCTTTGGAACTAGACCACTGGGTCAGATTGGAATAGATAAAGTGGGTGAAGCTTACAGCAACAAATGCTCAGATCTAGGCAGACCGAGTGCCCAAGTACAGATCCTGGCCAGTGTCTCCCCCCATTTGCAGAGCCAATTCAAGGGTTCTGTCTGGCCAGGGAACTCAGTAATTCAGGCCATATTAGGTCACAAAACAAGTCTTAGTAAATTTAGAAGATTGAAATCATACATATATTTTTCAGTGGATTGAAACTAGAAGTAAATAATAGAAGGAAAACTGGAAATTCACAAATTGAAGAGGAAGGAACACTCCCAAACTCATTTTAAAAAGCCAGCATTACCTTTCATAATAAATCAAATGAGAACACTACCAGGAGGGAAAATTATAGGCTGATATCCCAGATGAGCACAGATGTAAAAATTCTCAAATACTAGCAAACTAAATTCAACAGCTCATTAGAAGGCTCATCCACCATAATTAAGTAGGATTCACCCTTAGGAACAGGGAATAATTTAACATATGCAAATCCATAAATATGATGTATCATGTTAATAAAATTAAGGATAAAGTCATATGATCATTTCAATAGATTTGGGAAAAGCATTTGACTAAAGTTCACATCCATTTAAATTGAGTATAAAAAGAATATGGTTCACCATAACAAAGACCACATATGATATTCCCACAGCTAACATCATATTTAATGGTAAAAGGTTGAACACTTTTCCCCGAAGATCAAGAAAAAGACAAGGGTGCCTGATCGCACCACTGTTATTCAACATAGTACTGAAAGTCCTAGTCAGAGTAATTAGACAGGAGTAAAAAATTATAATTGGAAAGGAAGAAGTAAAATTATTTCTTTTTACAGAAGGTGCTATACTGTATTATAGAAAATCCTAAAGACTTCATCACAAAAGTGTTAGATCTCTCGGTAAGTTCAATAAAGTTAAAAGATACAAAATCAACATGCAAAAAATTGTAGCATTTTTATACACTGATGAATTATCTGAGAAAGAAAGAAATAAAGCCATCCCATTTATAATAGCATCAAAAGCAATCAAATAATTAGGTGTGAATCTAACCAGGTTTCTACTCTTTGTACTTTAAACAAGACACTGATGAAAAGAAATTAAAGAACAAATAAATAAAAAAATATCCCGTGTTCATGTTCCTTCCCCCTCCCCTTTCTCTCCTTTTCTTTCCCTGTCTCTGTAAAAATCAATAAAAATTAAGCCCTGGCCAGATAGTTTGGTTGGTTGGAGCTCCTTGACTTTGGTCTTGGCAATGACTTCCTGGACCCCGAAAACAAAGGCAACAAAAGCAAACACAAACAAGAAGGACTACATCAAACTTCAAAGCTTCTGCACATCAAAATGAAAAGGCAACCTATAGAATAAGAGAAAATACTTGTATGCCACACCTCTGATAAAGGGTTAATATCCAAATATATATATAAGGAACTCACATTACTCAATGGCAAAAAAAAAAAAAAAATCAAATTTTCTAATTAAAAATGAGCCAAGGACTGGAATAGACATTGTTCCAAAGAAGATATTCAAATTGCCAAAATGTACATGAAAAGGTGTTAAAATACACTAATCATCAGGGAAACCAAATCTAAATCACAATGAGATGTCACCTTAGACCTGTTAGAGTGGCTATCATAAAAAAGGCAAGAGACAGTAAGTGCTGTCAAGTATGTGGGAGAAGGAAACTCTTTTACACTGCTGGTGGGGATGTATATTGTACAGCCACTATGAAATACAGTATGAAAACTCCTTTTAAAATTAAAAATAGAACTTCCATGTGATCCAGAAATTCCAGTTCTGGGCATATTTCCAAAGGAAACAAATTAACTATCTTAAAGAGATAACTGTACTTTCATGTTCATTGTACCATTAATTATAATAGCCAAGACATATAAACAACCTAGTAGCTTATCAACAGATTAATAAAGAAAATGCCATGATATGGATATAGATGGATACAGAGATAGATATATAGATACAGATATACAGTTATAGATAATTTAGCCATAAAAAGAAGAAAGTTCTGCCATTTGCAATAACATAGATGGACTTAAGGGAATTGTAAGTCAGGTGGAGAAAGACAAGTACTGTATAATCTCAGTTCTATTTGGATTCTAATAAACTCAAGAAACAAAATAGATTGTGATTGCCAGAGGCAGCAGTCCAGAGGTTGGGGATTTGGGTGAAGGTGATAAAAATTAGAAACTTGCAATTATAAAATAATAAGTTCAGGGGATATAATATACAGCATGGTAACTAGAGTTAGCCATACTATATTGTATATTTGAAAGCTGCAAAGATAGTAATTCTTAAAGGTTCACTTTGTAACTATGTGAGGTGATGGATTTTAATTAACCTTATTTTGCTAATCATTTTGTAATATATACATATATCAAATCATTATGCTGTACACCTTACATTTATACATTGTTATATATGAACTCCATCTCAATAAAACCCGTAGAAAAAGTCACCAATGACCAATAGTTTAACCAAGCATGCCCTTGTTAAAACCCATAAAACCCATATGCCTCCATAAAAACCCAAAAGGAAGACAGTGGGGAGAGCACACAAGTTGGTGATGGTCCTGGGAGAGTGGCATGCTCAGAGAGGGCATGGAAAACTCTGCTCCCCTCCCCACATACCTTGTTCTCTGCATCCCTTCCACTGGACTGGTCCTGAATTGTATCCTTTCATAACAAACCAGTAATCTAGTCATTTAACTGTTTCTTGAGTTCTGTGAGCTGCTCTTCCAAATTGAACCTGAGAAGAGGGTCATGGGAACCTGCCATTTTTAGCCAGTCAGTCAGAAACAACCTGGACTTCCAACTGGCATCCAAAGTGGTGGCGGTCTTGTGAACCTAAGTCCTTAACCTGTGGGATCTGACAGTATATCTAGGCAGACAGTGTCAAAATTTAGTAAATTTTATAAAATACTCAGCTGGTGATGCAGAACTGCTTATAGAGGAATAAACTACCACACATTTGGTAACCAGAATACAGAAGTGTTAGGAGTGTTGTGTGTAGAGTGAAGGAAAATGACAGTTTTTTTTTCCAAGAGAGTTCACACCTGGAGCAAAAGTGTTTTGTTTTTATCCAAATATTTTCCTCTTTTTGCTTCTATTGAGCTGGAGTAAATTAAGATCTTCTTTATATAAAGAAGCATAAGTATACCTGGCTGGTTTGCTCAGTGGTAGAGTGTAGGCCCAGTGTATGGATGTCCCAGGTTCAATTCCCAGTCAGTGCACACAGCAGAAGCGAACATCTGCTTCTCACCCTTACCCCTTACCCCTTTCTCTCTCTCTCTCTCGCTCTCTCTCTCTCTCTCTCTCTCTACCTCCTGCAGCCATGGCTTGATTGGTTCAAGTCCATAGGCCTCGGCTGCTGAGAATGGTTCCATGGAGCTTCTACCTCATGCACCAAAAATAGCTCAGTTGCGAGCATGGCCACAGAAGGGCCTAGCATTGACCCCTGAGGGAGGATGCTGGGTGGATCCTGGTCAGAGTGCATGTGGGAGTCTATCTCTCTATCTCCCCTCCTCTCACTTGGAATAAATAAATAAATAAATAAATAAATAAATAAATAAGCATAAGCTAAATAAATCAAATTAAATATTAAAAGAAATAATTTGAAAGTAATAATTAACAATATTTTGTAACATTGATTGCAATGTATCACTTCCCAAGTATTATTTTACAAGAACTGAATTTCTCCTTTCCTTATTACACTAAATATCTGGTAAATAACATTTTCAATCATGTTTAGAACATTTTCTTTTAGATTCATGACTTTAAATATTCATTGTCCTTTTAAACTTTAAATAAGTCTAAATAAAGGAAGATGTAATAATGAAATAAACTAAAAGCCATTATATTAATAATTACTTATTTACATGGAATAAGCCTGCTATATAAAGCTAGTAAGGATATGGAGATTATTTTCCTCATCAGCCAGCCACACATCTGTGAATTGTGTCTAAAGAAAGAGTAGTATCTGGGAGAAAAGAAAAAAATAGAAGTCTCTGTAATGTAAGTTGCTAAGATGTGGCAGCATTAGTAGATAATGACTGAGCTCCTAAAACGTGTTCACCACTATCCTCAGTTGTGGAAGGTGGTTATAAATAAACCAGATGTTGCTGCTCCCACAGTGGGAGAGAGACAATGAAACAAATAGTTATAATCAATGGTGGTGAGCAAACTGAGGGGCAAAGTACATTGTCTTTCTGGAGCTCTGTGATTGTATGACCCAGCTTAGAAGTTGTCTAAAAGCTTCCAGGAGGAAATAGCGCCTATGAGTAGGATGGAGATAGATGTAGTGAGGGTCTAGTGTTCTAGGCAAAGAAAATAAGAGTAAACAGTGGCTTCTTGAGGAATGAAACAACTTCAATTTGGCATGAGTATGAAAAGTCGCCTTTATGAGAATGGCGAAAGGAGAGTCTGGAAAAATTAACAAAAACCAGAAGCCATGAAGGGCCTTGTAAGATACTTCAAAGAGTTTTTTTGGGTTATTTTGTTTGTTTTTGACAATTACAGATGACATTTAGTGTTATATTGGTTTCAGGGGTACAGCATAATTGTTAGACATTTATATAACTTACAAAGTGACCCCTCATAAGTCTAGTGCCCACCTGGCACCATACATAGTTACTGAAATATTATTAAATATATTCCCTACTGTACTTTATATTTTTGTGACAGTTTTGTAACTGCCAATTTGTACTTCTTAATCCCTTTACTTTTTCACTCACCCCCCAACCCCCATCCCACTGGCAAGCATCAGTCTGTTCTCTGTATGTATGAGCCTGTTTCTGTTTTGTTTGTTTATTTTATTTTTTAGTTTCAACATATAAGTGAAATCTTATGACATTTGTCTTTCTCTGACTTACTTCACTTAGCTAGTACCCTCTAGGTCCATCCATGTTGTCACTTGATCTCAAGGACAGTGGAACAGCAGTGAAGGAATTTAAGAAGGGAAGAGTGACAGAAAGATGTGTTTAATGATAATAAAAGGAATAAGAGCTGCCATTGAATACTTTCCAAGATAAATACTTCACCCTCTTTAAGCTTCATTACAACCCTAGGATAAGTATTATTCCCATTTCTGGATTAGGAAAGTGCATCTCATAAATTTTTCCCAGTGTTCACACAGTGAGAATGAGACTCAGCCCCATTTTAAACCCAAATCTGTCTGGCTCTAGGGAAAACAGGGACAATGAAGTCAGTGTTAGATTGAACCAAAAATTGCTGAAAATAACAATTTCACATGGTTGAATCTATTATGTCTAATAAAATCTTCACACTGTCTAAGATTAAATTGCAGTTTCAAATATTAAGCTGTCAGATGTGCATATCTAAAGAACAGAAATGTCATTTGAGATTCTTAGTCCAGCTTATTTTGGCAGTCTTATTCTTTGCAGATTTAAACCCAACCAAGGCCCCTGGCTTAATTCTCTTCTCTCGCTGTTCAGTCATTCCAAGTCTTTTTTTGGTCTCTTGCTTTCTGTGGTACCCTCTCAGCCAGGAGCCTGCTGACTCTTCCAAAGTGTTTCAGGACCTTTGGCTCCACTGCATTTCTCCTGACCTCTCTATTCTCAGTTTGTTCTTTATAGAATGAAATAAAGGGCTAATTTCAAGCAAATCTTGGAGACATATGAAGGGCCTTACAGAGACCTCTTTGGGTGATGCACTCCCAATGGTGCTTCCATTCCCCAGGGTTGTCACAAGTTGCTGATTCTCACCATCTTGCAGATTTCAGCATTCAAACTCAGAGAGAATGAATTTTAAGTTTCATTTGAATCCTGATTTTCTTCCCAAACAAGATGGTTGTCTAATCATAACTAATAGCAGATAATAATCCTTGAAACTCACTTCAAATTCTAAGCAACGATGGGCAATTAGATTCATCTGTAGGTGGATAATATCATAGGACCTAAACCTAGCCTTCAGTTTCATATAGGCTCTTGATTATTAGGTCATTAATTCCACTCTCCTCCCTTCAGTATTATTCTTTCTCTTACTTTGTCTTCTGCCTCTGCATAAAACTTTAATGAGGAATTTGCTCACCAAAAGTGTTCTGCATCAGTAGTTTGCAAACCCAGCTTGATCGGATAGCAATGTTCATTATTTTTGTGAAACTTATACATGTTTGTCATATCATAATGAAATCAAGAAATAGATGAAATATAAAAAATTAACAAAGCAATCCAAATAAAACTAAAGAATTATATTAAATGATTATCATTCTAGTTGTTGAATATTAATGGTTAAAGAATCAACAAATGAATAAAGGCCTGACCAAGTGGTTGCGCAGTGGATAGAGCGTTGGACTGGGATGTGGAGGATCCAGGTTCGAGACCTCAAGGTCGCCAGCTTGAGCGCGGGCTCATCTGGCTTGAGCAAAAAGCTCACCAGCTTGGACCCAAGGTCACTGGCTCAGGCAAGGGGTTACTTGGTCTGCTGAAGGCCCACGGTCAAGGCACATGTGAGAAAGTAATCAATGAACAACTAAGGTGTTACAACAAAAAACTGATGATTGATGCTTCTCATCTTTCTCCTTTCCTATCTGTCTGTCCCTGTCTATCCCTCTCTCTGACTCTCTCTCTGTCCTTGTAAAAACAAACAAACAAACAAAAAAAACAAATGGATAAAGAAATTGGTGGATAGAAAATATGGAGAAGTGAGTAGATCTGTGGAGAGGTAGAAAGATAGATTATAACTAATCAAAGGATGAGTAATTTTATGTAAAGTTGATAATTCTACACATGATACTTTTTAAAAGAGTATTTAAGTTTTACATTTAACAGAAGAAACCCTAGGGAAGCTGAAGAAAAACTGCTGAAACTTAATTATATGTTTCTTTATTTCAATATATAGCTTCCCTTCTCTTTTATGAATAAGAAACATAGACATGGAGCAGCATTAAATATCTAGACTTTTGATTTCTTTTAAATGAATGTTTCAACTTTAGGCATTAAAATGAGGAAATTAGCACTGTTACTTATACTTTAGTATTCATTTCCCACTCTTTATTTTGGTTATATAATTTTTTATATTACAAGGTTTTAACATTTATATTCCATTCTACATAACCATAATTTCCTCAGTTATTTAGCTGTTTCTATATTTAAATAGATGCAATCATAATCACCAGACATTTTACCACACTTTTCTGTATTCATTTCTTGGTTGAATGTATTTAATCATTAAATTTTTTTTTTAAAGAAAGGCTCTCACCCTGGCTGGTTGGCTCAGCAGTAGAGCGTCGGCCTGGCGTGCGGGGGACCCGGGTTCGATTCCCGGCCAGGGCACATAGGAGAAGCGCCCATTTGCTTCTCCACCCCCCCCTCCTTCCTCTCTGTCTCTCTCTTCCCCTCCCGCAGCCAAGGCTCCATTGGAGCAAAGATGGCCCGGGCGCTGGGGATGGTTCCTTGGCCTCTGTCCCAGGCGCTAGAGTGGCTCTAGTAGCGGCAGGGCGACGCCCCGGAGGGGCAGAGCATCACCCCCTGGTGGGCAGAGCGTTGCCCCTGGTGGGAGTGCCGGGTGGATCCCGGTCGGGCGCATGCGGGAGTCTGTCTGACTGTCTCTCCCCGTTTCCAGCTTCATAAAAATACAAAAAAAATAAATAAATAAAGGCTCTCATTTCCTGCTTTCTCTGAATTTTTATGTTCTTAAAAATGCCAGTCTGTTGCTTTTTATATTACATGGAAAAAAAATGTTGAACAGTAGTATAAGGTTATACTATTCGACAATACATCTGATAAGGGCTCAGTTTTTTTAGTGCTTTATGCTGTAGGCATTTCTCCGCCATCTTCTGGAACTGGGTGATGGTTTGATCTTTTAGTGTTTACCTTCATTTCTTGGTTGGCAGAATTTCATCCTCAGTAGTTTCTTCAAGACCTCATGGGTTCTCTGGACACCAGTACTACACATGGACCTATGCAGAAGGTGCTCCTGTCCCAAGTCTTGTAATTTAAAGGGACTTGAACTAGCTTATCTCCAATACATGCCTTTCCCTATAGATCAAGGGGTTTGCAGGTATAAGGGACTTTGTTCTTGTGCCTATTCTCAATCACATTTGGGGTACCTGGGAACACAACATTGTCTACCCAAACCACCTTTAGCCTGTTTAGAGAGCTTACAAAAAATTTTTCCCCAGAGGCATCACACTTCCTGATATCAAGTTATACTACAAGGCCATTGTACTCAAAACAGCCTGGTACTGGCATAAGAACAGGCAAATAGATCAATGGAAAAGAACAGAGAACCCAGAAATAAACCCACAGCTCTATGGACAACTGGCATTTGACAAAGGAGGTAAGAGCATACAATGGAGTAAAGACACCTCTTTAACAAATTGTGTTGGGAAAATTGGACAGCTACCTGCAAAAAAAATGAAACTAGACCACCAACTTACACCATTCACAAAAATAAACTCAAAATGGATAAAAGACTTAAATGTAAGCCATGAAACCATAAGCATCTTAGAAGAAAACATAGGCAGTAAGCTCTCCGACATCTCTCGCAGCAATATATTTGCCGATTTATCTCCACAGGCAAGGGAAATAAAAGACAGGATAAACAAATGGGACTATATCAAACTAAAAAGCTTTTGCACAGCTAAAGACAGTAAGAATAGAATAAAAAGACAAACTACACAATGGGAGAACATATTCGACAATACATCTGATAAGGGGTTAATAACCAAAATTTATAAAGAACTTGTAAAATTCAACACCAGGAAGATAAACAATCCAATCCAAAAATGGGTAAAAGAAGTGAATAGACACTTCTCCAAAGAGGACATACAGACGGCCAATAGGCATATGAAAAAATGCTCAACATCACTAATCATTAGAGAAATGCAAATTAAAACCACAATGAGATATCACCTCACACCAGTCAGAATGGTGCTCATCAACAAAACAATACAGAATAAGTGCTGGCGAGGATGTGAAGAAAAGGGAACCCTCCTGCACTGCTGGTGGGAATGCTGAGTGGTGCAGCCACTGTGGAAAAAAGCATGGAAATTCCTCAAAAATTAAAAATCGAACTGCCTTTTGACCCAGCTATCCCACTGTTAAGAATATACCCCAAGAACACCATAGCATGGTTTGAAAAGGAGAAATGTACCCCCATGTTTATGGCAACATTGTTCACAATAGCAAAGATCTGGAAACAGCCCAAGTGTCAGTCAGTAGATTAAAAAGCTTTGGTACATATATATAATGGAATACTATGGGGCCATGAAAAAGAAGGAAATCTTACCTTTTGAGACAACATGGATGGACCTGGAAATTATTATGTTAAGTATAATAAGCCAGGCAGAAAAAGAAAAATATTATATGACCTCACTCATTTGAGGAATCCAATGAATAATGTGAACTGAGAAACAAAATTGAGACAGAGGAGGGATCAAAGGGACCAGAGGAAAAGAGGACAGAGGGAAAGGGGAGGATAGGATGGGAAAAACCTGAAGGGAAGGAGGGAGGGCGCTATGGGGAAGGGGACAAGGGAGATGTTAAGGGGAATACAGGGGAGGGGGGTGCATTTGGGGCAACACTAGAATCTAGGTAAACATAATAAATTAAAATCAATAATAAAAAAGAATTTCCCCCATATTTGTCCTGTTGAATATGGACCAAGCCATCCCTGCCTGGCCCAGGGATGACATGACTTTTTGTGAAGGTGTGAAGAGAGCTTGGACATGTTAATTTACATATTCAAATATATGCAAATAAGGCCACTCAAAAACCAAATATTGACAAGAATCCTGGAGCCAGGGTTGAACAACCATCGTTCTTAGCTTAATCTTAGACATAATCTCTTGCATTTTGACATTTTGGCATATGATACATCCGTCTCCATTTACAGTTTTATATCGTTTCCACTAATGTAAGATGCTGGCAAGATGACCTTGTTTGTTTTCTTTTATATTTCAAAATTTTAGCCCATTTACCTAACAAATGAAACAACTTGGCTAGCTAAAATATTTTTGGGTTTCTCTTTCCTAAGAATCTTGTTATCTCCTTTGCTTATTGCTCAGGAAAATGTTCAAACAATCTGATTTTATTATTACTACTATTATAGAAGGTGCCTTGCACTTTCCACTGTGATGCCTGAGGAATGATGTACTTTTCTTTGAAGCTCAATAAATTAACTAAGCCATATCTTGTTATTGATTATTCTTAACAGATTCTTTAACTAGATGTGCCTTTTCAATCTCCATGTTCTGCTTTGCCGTTAATTGAAGGAATTTATTTTCTATTTCATTTTTAATTATTTTTATTACAATGGAGTTATGTTCTGTAATTTAGCAGCACCATTTTTCTTATGTCAATGTTCTCTCTCCCCCATATATATTGTTTGACCTATTGTTTGACCTCTGTTTATTTCTTATGTGTCCATGGTGATTCAGTGATTATATTAAGACTTCATTGAAATAAGTCAATGCAATTTCAATCCAGTTTTCTTTTTGTTCTTTACTATTTCTGATTTATGTTTTTAGTTCTGTAAAAATGGATTTTGGATCTCAGAGTTCTTTACCTGAGTTCTCTTTACATTCTATTTTTCTGTTTTATTTCCTGGACTTCAATCTCCTGCTTTATTGAATTTGTCCTTTTATTAACTTCTACAACACAAGATATTAATGGGGAATATTCTTTTGTACTTTAGATTGTTTTTATCCACCATGTACTTTATCTGCATTTTCTCTTTTTCTAAGACAAAAGGGTGACTGTTGTATTTGCACAGTCATCAGCTGTATCTTTTCAGTTTCTGTGAAATAAAAAGATCTGTAAGAAGTCTGCATGAATCCTTCCTAATTCATGCCCCCACCTTATCTGAAATGTGCATATTTTCCCCTGAGACAACTGCATAATTAACAACGTGTTTCTTTCATGTTAATGTAGCCCAGACACTTTACTGGAGCTTGAGGCCATGAGACAGACAGAGGAAGAGTTTATCTATTATGTGTATGGGATTTTTAGAAGCTCCATTCTTTCTTCAAAGAGTTTATTAATTGTTTATTATTAGAACTCACAACACTTGTGCTTATTTGTGTGTGTGTGTGTGTTGGGCACAAAACAAGGATTGCCAATTCCAAGATGCCAAATTCTTGGGATTTAGATAATTTCTGTTTTGGTTTAGAATTACAGGCTTCCTTTAGACACTTTCCATTTTTCCATTCCAATCGCATAACTCCAGTGGTACATTTTTTACCAGAGATGTCACAGGTCTATCCAGCAAATTCTGAATCTGTGGTAGAGAACAGAATCTGCAGTTTTTATCAGATTTGGGATGTTTTTAGTCATTATTTCTTCAAATATTTTTATGTCTGTTTCTCTTTCAAGGCATCCTGTTATACCTATTTTAACCCACTTGATATTGTTCCACATGTCAAGATGCTCGTTCATTTTGTTTTTCTTGGTATTTTTCTTCCTGTGTTTCAGCGTGGAGACTTTATATTAACATAGTTTTAAATTCACTGCTCCCTTTCCCTGCAGTCTCTAATCTGCTGTCAATCTCATCCAGTGTGTTTTTCATCCTAGAGAGCATAATTCCAATCTCTAGAAGTTTGATTTGCATCTTCTTTAGGTCTTTTATATCTGTCTTTATTATGCTCACTCTTTCTGCTTCCTGAAATATGAAGTATATTTATTTATTTTTTATTGATTGATTAGAGAGAGAGAGGGAAGAAGAAGAAGAAGAAGAAGAAGAAGAAGAAGAAGAAGAAGAAGAAGAAGAAGAAGAAGAAGAAGAGGAGGAGGAGGAGGAGGAGGAAGAGGAAGAGGAAGAGGAAGAAGAAGAAGAAGAAGAAGAAGAAGAAGAAGAAGAAGAAGAAGAAGAAGAAGAAGAAGAGGAAGAAGAAGAAGGAGAAGAAGAAGAAGAAGAAGAGAGACAAAGAAGCATTCATTTGATTCATTTGTTCCACTTAGTTGTACTCTGGTTGCTTCCCGTATGTGCCCTGACTCAGGATGAAACTTGCAACCCTCGCATTTCAGAACAATGCTCTAAGCTACTGAGCTAACCAGCCAGGGCTGCAGGATATTTAAATAGCTTTTTTAATGTCCTTGTGTACTAATTCTATCATGTGCTAAATTCTGGGGTTTCTTTCTTTTGGTTGATTTTCCCCTCTCAGTATGAATCATATTATCTTGCTTCTTTGTTTGTGAGGTAATTTTTTTTTAATAATTTTATTTTTTTAATGGGGCGACATCAATAAATCAGGATACATATATTCAAAGATAACATGTCCAGGTTATCTTGTCATTCAATTATGTTGCATACCCATCACCCAAAGTCAGATTGTCCTCTGTCACCTTCTATCTAGTTTTCTTTGTGCCCCTCCTCCTCCCCCTTTCCCTCTCCCTCTCCCCCAACCCCTGTAACCACCACACTCTTATCAATGTCTCTTAGTCTCACTTTTATGTCCCACCTACGTATGGAATAATGCAGTTCCTGTTTTTTTCTGATTTACTTATTTCACTTCATATAATGTTATCAAGATCCCACCATTTTGCTGTAAATGACCCGATGTCATCATTTCTTATGGCTGAGTAGTATTCCATAGTGTGTATTTGCCACATCTTCTTTATCCAGTTATCTATTGATGGGCTTTTTGGTTGTTTCTATGTCCTGGCCACTGTGAACAATGCTGCAATGAACATGGGGCTGCATGTGTCTTTACGTATCAATGTTTCTGAGTTTTGGGAGTATATACCCAGTAAAGGGATTGCTGGGTCATAAGGTAATTCTATTTTCAGTTTTTGAGGAACCACCATACTTTCTTCCATAATGGTTGAACTACTTTACATTCCCACCAACAGTGTATGAGGGTTGTGAAGTAATTTTTGCTTGAGTGTTAAAGACTGTAAATATTATGTTGTTAGGTGTTGGATTTTTTTGTAGTCTTTTAAATATATTTAGGAACTTTTTCTGGGACTATTAAATTTGTTAAGTCACTTTGAAACAATTTGAACTTTTCAAAGCTTATGTTTTGTTAGACTGGTGCCCAGCAGCCTTTGGTTCGGCTAATTTGGGCTCACGCTTGAGGCAGTACTCTTCTAAGAACTTCACTTGACAACACACATATTAAGAGGTCTTTCTATTTTTGTTTGTAAGCTATTCCTGGACTTGCATGACCCGTAGACATTGTTCTACCTGTTTCTTTATATTGGTTCTTCCCCCAGCGTTTGGTAGTTTCCTTACATGTATTGATTTATCATCATAATGTTACTGTTGACTCAGAATAGTCTCTGCAGATCTCCTGAGTGCTCTCTGTGTCTGTCTTCAGGCTCCGGGTTGCCCCTTTCTCTGCCAAACCCAGGAAGAAGTTTAGACTTTGTTTCTCTGTCTCTCTAAAAGCTCTGTTTAAACTCCCCCCCTCACCTTGCTACAGGCTGGATACTCTCTCTAGGCACTTAGCTGGGCAATCATAAGGCTCACTTCATTTGTTTTGCTTCTTTTAGGGATTACTCTTCTATGCTAACTGTTGCCAATATCTGAAAACAGTTATTTCATACACTTGAGTAATTCTTTAGTTTATTAAAGCAGGAAGGGAAATATTGTCCTGTTCACCATGTCTGAAAGCTGAAGTCCTTCTATAATACATTTTTAATAAACTGTTGCAAAGGGCACTTGCTTTAGACTCAACTGTTATGCAGAAATGCTAAGAGCAAAAGTGTCAGAAACAAAGAGAAGGGTAGCTAGTATCATCTTTAGGTCCTGACGACAGAAAAGAAAAGGGTGGGTATGAGGGATACCTCCCAGCAAGGCAAGCTGGCTCCTACAGCTCCTTCTACCCCCCCCCCCAATACTTCTTTCTCCTCTCTACTTTTATTTTTCTTCCAGACTGTCCTCATGTAGCCCTTACATATCTGAATAAGAGAGTCTTCCCATGCCTGGTGATGGAAACCAGAGAGAACAAGAAAAACCCTTATTTTCACTGCAGTTGGTAAAAAGAGGGATATATGTGCTTTATTCCTAACTTTGGAAATGCATGGAGAAGGAATGGGGTCCTTCCCTTTATACATCATCCAACACGTAATAGCTTAAGTTCAGAATTTTAGTCTTTCCCTTTCTGACACTAAACTCTTAGACTGCACAACATCCCATAGAATAACCATTGTAATTCTGTCATGGTTGTAGATATGCTCTGGGAGTCATTTAAAGTATTAGAGCCACATCAGAACCTCATTTAAGCATAGTTTACTTTCTAAAGTCATACTACCTTGATTAACTAAATTAGTAGTTTCTTAAAGAGGCCTCATGCTTTTAAATGAGTCACTTTACTTTTAATGTTTTGCAATAAGGCTTAATTTACTGCCACCTTTTCCTACAGTTCTGATTTGCTGATGTTTTCCAAAGTCCAACAGGATGATTGGTTCATGAGAAAATAGCACTGCTTAGAAAATAAACTAGAATACAGCTTGTCTTTCTATGTTCCATCTGCTCAACCATGTCTTATTAAATTAAATTTTAGTAAAGTGTCTCACTACTTTGAAATGCCATGTTGGACTCCTGGAATTAAAAATAATGTTATTGCCTTGAATGCATTTGTTGACATTTTAGTGTCAAAATATGAAAGTTTATGTTCTAATTAAAGAAACACTGACCGTAGGTTATGCAACACTTGATATTTGCACTAAAACCTAGGTTGAGGGTACATAAAACCGGGCTTCTGAAGCAAGTTTATGTGAGAGTGATATCTGACTCAGAGTGATGTCAGCCCTCTAACCAATCCAGAGAGCAAACACTTAGAGAAATCACACTGCATTACCTCAAGGTATGTTTATAAGAGATGACTCATTAATGATTCCAACCATAAGTGGGAATACAAGGAACATACCTCAACATGATCAAGGCCATCTATCACAAACCCACAGCCAACATCATACTCAATGGGCAAAAATTAAAAGCAATCCCCTTAAGATCAGAAACAAGGCAGGGGTGCCCTCTTTCACCACGTTTATTCAACATAGTTCTGAAAGTCCTAGCCACAGCAATCAGACAAGAAGAAATAAAAGGCATTCAAATAGGAAAAGAAGTAAAACTATCATTATTTGCTGATGATATGATACTGTACATAGAAAAACCTAAAGTCTCAGTCAAAAAACTACTAGATCTGATAAATGAATTCAGTAAGGTGGCAGGATATAAAATTAATATTCAGAAATCAGTGGCATTTTTATACACCAACAATAAATTGTCTGAAAGAGAAATTAAGGAAACAATCCCCTTCACTATTGCAACAAGAAAACTAAAGTGCCTAGGAGTAAATTTAACCAAAGAGGTAAAGGACTTGAACTTGAAAATGATAAAACATTGATAAAAGAAATTAAGGAAGATACAAACAAGTGGAAACATATATCGTATTCATGGATAAGAAGAATAAACATCATTAAAATGTGTATATTACCCAAAACAATCTATAAATTAACATAATTTCTATTAAAATACCAATGGCATACTTCAAAGACATAAAACAAATATTCTAAAAATTTATATAGAAAAAAAAAAAAAACCACGAATAGCCTCAGCAATTTTGAAAAAGAAGAATAAAGTGGGGGGTATCACACTTCCTGATATCAAGTTATATCACAAGGCCATTGTGCTCAAAACAGCTTGGTACTGGCATAAGAACAGGCATCCAGATTGATGGAACAGAACAGAGAACCCATAAATAAACCCACAACTTTTTAGTCGATTGATCTTTGACAAAGGAGGTAAGAGCATACAATGGAGTAAAGACAGTCTCTTTAATAAATGGTGCTGGGAAAATTAAACAGGCACATGCAAGAAAGTGAAACTAGACCACCAACTTACACCATTCACAAAAATAAATTCAAAATGGATAAAAGACTTAAATGTAAGTTGTAAAACCATAATCATCTTGAAAGAAAACATAGGCAGTAAACTCTCCGATATCTCTCGTAGCAATATTTTTGATGATTTATCTCCATAGGCAAGTGAAATAAAGGACAGGATGAACAAATGGGACTATATCAAACAATAATTTGATGAACAAAATAATAAGACAACCCACACAATGGGAGAATATATTCACCAATACATCTGATAAGGGGTTAATAACCAAAATTTATAAAGAACTTTTAAAACTTAACACCAGGAAGGTAAACAGTCCAATTAAAAAATGGACAAAAGAACTGAACAGACACTTCTCCAAAGAAGACACACAAATGGCCAGTAGGCATATGAAGAAATGTTCAATGCCACTAATCATCAGAGAAATGCAAATTAAAACCACAATGAGATACCACCTCATACCTGTCAGAATGGCGCTAATTAACAAGTCAACACACAATAAGTGCTGAGGAGGGTGTGGAGAAAAGGGAACTCTCCTGCACTGCTGGTAGGAATGCAGACTAGTGCAGCCACTGTGGAGAACTGTATGGGGTTTTCTCAAAAAATTGAAAATGGAACTGCCTTTGACTCAACTATCCCACTATTAGGAATATATCCTAAGAATACCAAATCACTGATTCAAAAGAAGATATGTACACCATGTTTATTACTACATTGTTTGCAATAGCCAAGATGTGGAAACAGCCCAAGTGTCTGTTAGTGGACAAGTGGATGAAAAAGCGGTGGTACATATACACAATGGGATACTATGCAGCTGTGAAAAAGAAGGAAATCTTACTTTTTGCAATGGCATGGATGGACCTGGAGACTACTATACTAAGTGAAATAAGCCAGGTAGAGAAAGACAAATATCATATGACCTCACTAAGGTTATGGAATCTAAGGAACAAAATGAACTGAGGAACGAAATAGAGGCAGGGGTCACAGGGTGGGGTCACAGGGACCAGAGGGAAAGCTGTCAGAGGGAAGGGGAATAAGGGGATGGGATCAGAGAAAGTGAAGGGATTAGTAAAATTATATAATATACATAACACAGAGATACAGATAGCAGGACGGCAGGTCCCAGAGGGGCGGGATTTGGGGAGAGAAAGGCAAAGAAGGTATAGATAGGGACATGGGGTGGGGGGAGGGTGTTGTATTCAGTGGGATGCTTGAATCCATGTTAACAGAATAAATTATAATTAATTTTAAAAAATAAGAAAAAAGGAAATGTTGAAAGGACTTCTTTAATAAGAAGAAAAATAAAAAATATGAAAGAAAGATATCACAATGAAAAAAATTTTCATTGACCAAGATAAACACATAATAGAAACAATGGATCAACCAACACTCTAAAACTGGTACAAAGATTAAAAAGTAAAATTAGGAAGATTATGTGTAATTATAACAGTAAATTAAAGGATACGCACAAACACACACACACAAAAAGAGTAAATAATAATGACAAAAACATAAACATGGAGGGGGCAAGTAAAAATGGTAGTGATTTTAGAATGTATTTAAACATAACCAACAATCAATTTGAAATAAACTGCTATAAACATAGGTTGGTATATATACATATATATATATCATATATATAGCAATTGGTAACCACAAACCTAAAATCTACAACAGATACAAGAAATAAAGAGAATAAATAAATTTTTTAAATTTGAAAAATAAATAAATAAGTAAATAAGAAATAGAGAGAAAGGAATCCAAACTTAACACTACAGAAAGTCATTAACATAACAGAGAAGAAACAAGGGAATAAGAAGCAAAAAACTACAAAAACAACCAGAAAATAATTAACAAAATGACAATAACTACATACCTAAAGATAATCACTTTAAATGTAAATAGATTAAATGCTACAATAAAAGACAAATAGATGAAGAAGTGGTGCATATATGTAATGTACTATTACTTGACCATAAAAAAAGAATGAAATCTTACCTGTGAGACAACATAGATAGACCTAAGCTAAGTGAATAAGTCAGACAGAGAAGGAAAAATACCATATGATTTCCTTTTTATGAGGAACTAAAAATACAAAATAAACAAGACGGAAACAAACTCATAGATACAGAGAATAAACTGATGGTTGCCAGATGGCAGAGAAGTATGGGGGGCGGGTGAAAACTATGAAGAGATTATGTACATATTGGTAGTTGCAGAATTGTCACAGAAATGTAAAAGACAGCATACGGAATATAATCAGTAACATTGTAATAACTACATATGGTGTCAGGAGGGTGCAAGACTTACATGGTGAGCACTTCATAAGGTATACAGATGTCTTACCACTATGCTGTACACCTGAAGCTAATGTAATATCGAATGTCAACTCTAACTGAAAAATTTTTTAATCTTTAATTAAAAATAACACAAACATAGAATTCAAATAAATTAAAAGCCCATAAAAAATATTACAACCATAACTTGTTTTAGATAAGTGGCCTGATGATTATCAATGTTTTAAATATTAGTCTTTTGATGCCAAATTTGGGTGATGTCTAAACTATTTTAAAAGATACACACATGTCATAAGTCTTTTCTGAAACACTTAAGAAATGAGACATTTGGGGTTAGGGAGAGGATACAATCCACGCTTAGTCATTATCAGATGAAACAAAAAGTAACACATTTTAGGATATAAAGGAGAGAAAACATCAGTAGGTCTAGCATCATTAGATTTGTCTGGCAGGTCTAGGTAGGTAAAAGCCTTGATATAGAGCAGCGGTTCTCAACCTGTGGGTCGCGACCCACAGGTTGAGAACCGCTGATATAGAGACTCTTGGGCACTTTGAAATATGAAAAAAGTCCTATTCTAAGAGTTAGTCTGATAAGGAGGTTGCCATAATTCATGATTTTTAAAAAGGAGTACCAAAAGGGATATATTTTATATATCTTCCCTTTGTCTTTAGGGTACCTCGAATGTCAACTTGAACAATTGCAGCCTTCCAGCCATCTTGTTCAAATGTGACTAAGCCTAAGGATTAATGTCCAAAGACCAGACCATTTATCAGGCTGTGTTTCAGCTGGCATCTAGCAGAAACTAAGGGCATCATGGGTGAATTGTAAAGGAGGTAAAGAAAGAAGGCTAGGAGATTGTGGCTTTCTGTAGTGGTTAAAATTTTGCCACTACCAATCTAAGACCAAGTTTTCCCTGGACCGGGACTAAATAAGAAGCAAAAAGGCAAGGAAATTAGGATTGGTTTTTGTTTGTTTGTTTTGTTTTTTTAAAGACAAAATATCTCTTCCATTATTTTTAAACATTTTTATCTTACAATTATTTTTAAAGTCCTTTAATATGACTTTAGCTCTTATTTGTTAAGAGTTTAAACTATCCTACAGTATATAATAATTTTACTTGTATGACTTTTACATGTTTCTCTTGTGTAGATTCAAGTACAGTATAGTTGTAATGCCAGTGGCCAAGGCCAGGCAAGTTCACATTGGATTCAAGCAGATGGTAGAGAAACTGTGGAGCCAGAAAGAGTTGGGCCATTCCATTTAATAGAGTCTCACAATGGCAGACAAGCACACAGGCAAGGGAAACTGCCTCTCAGGCAAACAAACAACAAAATGGCCCCTCTCAGTGGCGGGCAGGCAATCCATGCATCCTCAGTCCCCCTGAGTGCAAGCACCCACAGCCTTATACAGGCCACACACACATGACGCTGCCATGTGCTCAAGCACTAATCAGGCAAAGGTCTTGCAGCCGGTAAACTGGTGAGCAAGCCTAACACAGCTACCCACAATAGTGTAGCAGCCTTTTGTGCTTTTAGTCTTAAAATGTTATTATTGGTCCAGCCTGGCCTTTGGTGGCCCAGTTGATAAAGCATCGACCTGGAATGCTGAGGTTGCCAGTTCAAAGCCCTGGGTTTGCCTGGTCAAGGCACATACAACAAACAATCCATAAACAACTAAAAAGTCAAGCAGCTGTAAATGGATACTTCTGGCCCCTTTGTTCCCCTCTCTCCTTTATCTGTAAAATCAATAAATAAAATCTTAAAAAAAATTATTATTGGTTCATAAAATCTGTAAGTCCACCAGTGATTAGCTAGTATTAAAAATTCTGAATAAATGAATAAAGCCATCAATCAGTGGGGAAAAGAGCAAAGTGGCAGAAGGGAGTTGCTGGGAGTTAAGAATGGGTCAGTCCTGGGCAGACAGAGGAAAACTATGTGTCAGAACCCCTTTAGAATGGGATGTAGTGAGAAAGACCTAAAGACAATTTTTATGTCCACCTTTTTTTTTTTTTTTTTTTTACCAAAGACTGTAGTTTCATTTTCTCTATACTAATTAAACTTATCTGATTACAAGCCTCTCTACTCAACCTGCAAAAGACATCTGGAAACTAAATCTGGGGCTGCGGATTCCAGGTCTCTCAAGACAGAGGAAGTCCTCGGGGTCTTCCAGATCATTTACTTTCACAGACTTTGATTGAGAACATCTCCTCTAACCCATGCTGGCTAGGCATCTCTGCTTCCAAAATGTTCTCACATAAAACCTTGCAAGTCATGGAGTTCCTAAGGAAACTCCTGCCCTATGTGGCTTCTATGTCTGAGCAGACACAGAATTTCCCTAAAGAACTTCAAAATAGCCATAGATTGATACTACTAACAATAGTAAGCTAACAATTATTGAATGCCTACTATGTGTTCTTAGCACTTTTCATATGTTCATACATTGAATCATCCCAGCCAACGTAAGGGAGTTTCCATCACTAATTTCAGATTTTTCTTTTTCTTACGGCACAAAACTCTTAGAATACAATATTTTTCTACTTATGTAGTAATTCACATAATGATGCTTATCTCTTCTCTAAATTGCAAAGCTGGTGACACTTCATTCCTTCTTATAAATTTGGCTCAGCCCCCATCCTTGAAACTAATTTTGTCCCTGGTTACAGAAAATTGCAGAATCCTTAAGACCATAGCTTAGAATTGGTATACAGGCAGCCTGATTTCTGCTTCTGCCCTGACCTTGGTTTTGAGCTCCAGGAATTGCCTCTCCTCTTGTTTCCAGGATCCAAACTTTGATTGTTCTTGGTTGTCTTATTCTTCCTATTGTATAAGTCATTTCTTTGTTGTTGTTTTTTTTTGTTTGTTTGTTTGTTTTATTTTGTTTTCAGATGGTTCTCCACTCTTTATGAGACTAAAATAGCAACAGTTTTCCTCCTGAAGCCCAGTAAACGGTCTCCTATAAACATTTCTGTCCTTCCTATGTCAACTTCGCACCTACCTGGATTTTTCCTGTTGTCTACTCTTTGAAACAACCATGTGTTCTGCTCCACAAAGTTACTCTAACCTCCAAAACCATTCTCATCACCACATGAACAGATCTTGAATATGTGTCAATATCTCTTAAAATCTTTCTTTTCCTTATTCATTTCTTAGACCAAGTAAATGAAATCAACAACCCTGGAATAATTTCCCTTACTTAATGTGCACAGGTTTATTAGTTTGTTGTTCTTTAATTTAATTTACATCTGTCAATATTAAGCTTCACTTCAATTTGTTAGCACACAATTCTCATGAAAACGTTAAATCTCCCCAGGTAACTATTATTCCTTTTTACTTGTTTTGTCTTTAGTTAGGTTGTAACCTAATTCAATCATTTTGTGATTAGGAAAATTATCAGAAAATATTCCGTATATTTTCAGGTCTATGGAAAATTCAAAACATTGTCAATTGGAGGGGGAGGGTTGCATAGTGATAATTTGACCTACTTATTTCAAATTAATATGTATTACATTACACAAGGTCCTAAGGTGGGTTTGTTGTAGGTACTTAAAGAAGGAAAGATATTGTCCCTTTCTCTAATTTAAAATTTCTTAATTTAGGTATTTAGATAAAGATTATATAAATAGGTATTATTTTATAGGTGTGATTGTATAAAAATGCATACTAGGCAAGTATGGATTAACCTTTTGAAAAAGAGTTTTAGATTCAAGTAAATTTCCCGTCAAGGAAGACCGACAATCCATTTAAGATGCTTGTGAGCTCAAACTAAATGCTGGTACAGCTATGTCTCAGAGCAGCCCAGACTTCTGGCTCTTCCCCAACAACCAGTTAGTAATGTATAAGTATTAATATCTCTTGATTTAGGATGTTCCTCTCTAGTTTTCCCAGTCACAACTGCAAAGGTGATTTTAAGATAATTATGGAGACAAGGAAAGAAAGGAAAGGGTGATTAAAAGCTAGGAGAAAATTAAAGAGGGAGAAAGACAGACAAAATGATTCAGGAACAAAACAGTTGCCTAAGAGAAAGGAAGCTGAGTGAGGGAAAAGAAAATGAAGGTAGTTGCAAAGATCACAATAAATTAAAACAAAGTTCAAAGGATCTTTCAAGATGTAAAGGAATACGGTGAATGATCTCATTCATTTATTGAGCATCCACTCTATACTTTGGGCTATGCATTGTGCTAAGACTTTTTTATAAGAAAAAGGAAAACATTATTAGAGACCTCAAAAATTTTTTAATCTTTTATATATATTAGTTCTAATCAGGAGTGAATTTGAAGTACTCTAATTAAAGTTAGATGCATTATCTTTTATTCCACTGGCCCTTTACATTGTGGGAAAACATGTGAATGACTAGATTATTTCTGAAATTCAAGACACCGAGGCTGCTTAAAATAACAAATAATCACAAAAACATAGCAAACTTCTACATGAGAGATACGCCCCAGAAAAATCTTCATTCTGCCACATCTGCCCTGAAAAGTGCCTCAATTTCTTGTGCTTCTACTCTAATTCTTATGACTCAGGGAAGTAGGAGGAACTATCCTTTTCCTGTCCCATGTTTCTGCTGGTCTCTAAAATAAGAAACTCTGACTTCCAACTTGTAATGTTTAGAAATATCCCAGTATTCTTCTATTTCTCATGTACTCTTCTTATGTGAGTAGTTTATCTGGTTGATGGGACAGTAAGAGGATAATTTCTGTTCATTCCTATTCTCTGTCTGGTGGGGGTATATACTAAAGGTCTTTATGTATGCATAACCTCCAACTCCCTGTCCCAACCCTTAGCAGGTGAGAGACAAACAGCTGTCCAGGTTAGGCTTTTCTATATACTGACACCTGTCTTTGAAGGATCTTAAGGTCTGAACTTGGTGTAGTGATGGGGAAGGGGTGGAGGAAGCATAGGAAACCCATTTTACCACTAGGTTCATGCCAAATTCTCTAGGTTTGCCTTATCTGCATTAAAGTGAATAGGCTGTTCCTACCTTCCCTTATGTGTATTTTTCATTGGGTATAGTGTGTTATTAATTATCTTCCTCAACCCATAATATGGGGGCTTTAGCTCAAATGAATCTTCTGTGTAGGAAGAGTGGCTAATTAAGCTTGGATGTGCCATTAATTTCTTGGGTTGAATGGGTGTATCGATTTCCTACTGATAACATGGCCCAGGGGGGTTGCAAGCAGCCTATTAGTGGGGCAGAGGGAAAGGGAGACTGGGAGCTCCTGGTGCTGTGTAGGGCAGTCTGGGTGGTCGGCAGTGTCCTGGGTTGTGGGCAGAGCTACTGAACAAAAAAAAAGGGAGGCATAAAAGGAGCAGAAGGACACTAAAATAACAACTTACCATCAATATATTTTTTTCTGAAAAAACCTCTTAGTTTAAATGCTGGCCAGCATCTCTATTTAATTGATGCTTAAGAACTCTGTGTCCAGGGAAATGCATACTTATTGGCCCCTCCCAACAATACACAAGTGAAAAAGAAATAAATCAAACTTGAGATTATTTTATGTCTTTAAAGCCTTCTCTTTACCAAACTTATTGACTTACATTTACACAGAGAGTAGATGTTACTTTAACTATTTTTATAGCTTTTACCTTGAGGACTGGAGGAATTAAGTAGTAAGCCTACAGTTGAGCAATGATGAACAAGGACACCACAGTCCTCTCCATTACCAATTCTGAACAATAGACCCTCCGGGGACATTGCTCTCATTTCCCTGGAACTTCGATGTGGCTGCCACTATTCCAGAACACTCTCCTTTGCCTCTGCTTCTTTTCATAATAAGCTTCTATGTCAAAGACTAGAGTGGCTGCATCTTATCGGCTGAGCCTAAGTCATGCACCCACCCTCTAACTGCAAGGTAAATTAGAAAGCAAGTATCTGGGGCTTTTAAAATTCACAGGGAGAGATGAGATCTGCCTCCCCACACAGATATAGATAATCAGGAAGGTTTCAGATTATGTGCAACCAAACAATGAAAATATCCAATGTAATTCCTGAATAGATTAAAACCTTAGTCCTTTTGTTGTACTAACCACATTTTCAGTGTTCAAGAGACACATAAGAATAAAGGTTTTCTGTATTGGACAGTGTAGATATAGAATGTTTCCATCATCATAGAAACTCCTGCTGGTCAGTGATGGCCTAAACAAAACCTCTCCTTTTAGTAATACGGAAACCAAGCACCCTGGAGGTTAATGGACTTATCAAGGTCACAGAAGTAGTTATTGTCCAATTAAAAACTAGTTATCTCATTTCTTGGATCCCTTTTAATTGTTCTATCCATCACAACTTATTGTCTTACAACTTATAGAAGTATATGTTATGTTTGTTTTGGCTCATTTTCCCCAATTTGTCAAAAAAAATTTTATTTTAAAGTCCCTGGTTTATTGCATTATTTAGAAGAACTGGGAAGCTTCAGTGAAAAGCTTTATGGCTACAAAGACACTTATTAGCAGAGCAAGGCTATAATAAGTGTTCTTCTGACTTTGGTCTTCAAATGATTTGCTGCATGGAATATTGAAGAGATAATCTTAAAAGTTTTTATTTAGCCAGTCACAGGAAGGGGCCAACTCATGCACAAAGCCAAAGGTCAGGGGAGGACGCCTGGTCATCATCAGCACAAGGTTAGAGTCTGGGTTCCTGCCAGTGCCTGCAGAAGGGCAGAGGCACTTCCAGCTACAGCCAATGCACTTATCTCTGCCACAAAATACCACTCTTCTAGCGCTTCCCAAGGCTAGCAATAACTAGCAGAACAAGTCCAAGAGAAATATTTACATCTACACCCAGTCCTAGACACATCAGCACTCTTCTTGCTTGGAGACACACTTCTTGCACTGCTAAGGACTGTGAGGCCTGCGGAGAGCACACCCAGTCTCTTTCCTGGTGGCACTGTGGATGCTCAGAGGAAAGCCTTGACCCTAGGGAGATGCCCACGCTTGTCTTCCAAAACCCAAATTGAGTGCATACCTGCTGCCACAGAGACTGCTTGGTTCCCAACATTCTCAGGGTGTCGCTGAGGGAGAATCTTGAAATGTTTTAGTTTTCAAGCTTGGTATCTTCGATAAGACTGAGATGCTACTATGTACACTTCCTGGAATTATGATCATCCAAACATACTCATTTTTTCTCTCTCTCCAAACAGTACACAGGACAATGCTGAATGAAGAGCACACACAGCCTCTGACAGCTGGAGTTTAGATTCTAAACAGACAATATGTAGAAATCAGCTGAATAAGAGCAGGCAGCCTGGCTCACCTTTCAAGTCTCAACTTGCTCTGGTTCTTCCCAGATAGTGAGATGTGCCTTTTTCCCTGACTTTAAAAGTATTTTCTAGCTGCATCTATAATTGCTCTTATTACTCTGTAATTGTTAAATGTTTTTGTTTCTTGTTATTTTGTAAGTCTCTTAAGGGCATGAAATGAGTCTCATTCATTTTTCTGTTATCTATTTGATATTACTCTGAGTCAGACATTGTTCCAGGCTCTGGGTATACAATAGGGAGAATTACCAGGTTTGAGGTCGCCTAGAGCTTGCATTCTAATAATGGACAAATGCACAAGTGAATATGCAATAAGAGTAAGGGGGTGAAGAGAGGTGGGAAGCTGCTATAGTAGATAGGGTGGCCAAGGAAGATACTTCAGGTGAGATGATGGCTGGAGAGAAACCTGAATACGATGAAGAAGTACCGTAAATCTTGACTATGTCCAAAGGAAGAGCTTTCCAGGCAGAGACCAACAAGTAGCTGGTTCAACATACGTTCAAGAAAGGGACATGAGGAGATACAGATCCCGTGAATAAGTGGATGAATCATATGTAAATGCAAAGACTAAAAGAGCATGAGAGTGGACAAGGAACTGAGTGAGCAGCCTACCCACAGCCCCCAATCAGCTCTTTGACATGTGGGGTTCACAAGCCCCAGCTTCATTATACGACATACTGTATTCACCCATGTATAATATGAACTTTTTTTTTTTTTCAAAAAATTTGGGGTCTATAAACTAGGTGCATCGTATACAGTGGTTGGAGATTTTTTTACTTGCATTTTCTACTTTTTCGCACTTGTTTTTGAGCTCATTGTTGAAGACAGTGATTCTTCATCAGACACAGATGAGGACAAGCTAATGGATGGGAGTTTTGATAGTGATGAGGAGTTGTATGGATTTTAGGATGAATAAAACTTGAGTTCAATAACTTTATGTAATACATTTTTTTTCAAACTTTGGTCCCCAAAATTAAGGTGCATCTTATACATGGAATCATCTTATACATGGGGAAATATGGTAAGTGTCTCTTCACAAGGGCTATCATACAGTCTGTGCCCCTAAACATCCAAACTTATTAATATTTACTCAATGTACAAATTTAAAGTCTAGGGCCTGGCAAAATATTATTCTGGCAGCCCTTACTATCACCAGCCCTGAATGAAAATTAAGAGGATAAGATCAAGCATTTCTTAACTTAATATAGTGAACTGCCTCAAAAAAAATCATGCTAGAAGCCAGAAAGCAATCACAAAGAAGATAGCCAACTTCCAGTTCAACAGGGAAGTATACCACCGAAAAGCTGCATGTGTACAACCAATGCAAAAATGTCAGAAGGACCTTCAGGTTCTCAACAGTTTTCTGCTCTGGAAAAATCTTGGAAGAGTATCCAGAGACCTAAAGAATGGGAACCAGGCAGTTAGAGATGATGAAGAGCAAATATGAATGACAAGAGTAGAATATCAAAATTGCTAACAAAAATGACCAAACAAATGCAATAGAAGGGGGCATTCAAGAGAAAAAAAGAACAAGCAACAGCTACTAGAAACACAAAGAACAGGCCACTCATTGGTTTTACAATTATTTATAAGGTAAATACATTAGCAAGATGCTGATATTCTCAACTATATATTATTTTAGTAGAGAGTTTTGCAGCCTCCACACTACCAATCTTTGGGACAAGGTGTTCGCTGTGGGGGGGGGGGGATCCTGTACGCCACAGTGTTTAGCAGCATCCTTGTCTTCTACCTACTAGATGCCCCCAAGTTCGACAATAAAAAATTGTCCCCTGACACTGCCAAATGTCCCCTGTTTGCAAAATCCTTCCCTTTCCCCTTAAGAACCACTGACTTAGTGGGATATCTTTCGTTTTACTTAACACTTTTTTTTTTTAGATTTTATTTATTCATTATAGAGAGGAGAGAGAGAGAGAGAGAGAGAGAGAGAAGGGGGGAGGAGCAGGAAGCATCAACTCCCATATGTGCCTTGACCAGGCAAGCCCAGGGTTTTGAACCGGCAACCTCAGCATTTCCAGGTTGACGCTTTATCCACTGCACCACCACAGGTCAGGCCGTCTTACTTAACACTTTTGATTTTTGCTCATTTCTTTGCTTCTTTATATTCTGTACTTTACCAAGAAGTCTTGGTAAAAAGTATATGGAAATAGATAAACTTCAGCTTCCATTTGTGGGAAGTTACAATATCTAGGCTAGTTAATAGCTTATTTTGATGTTCAAGAAAGAAATAAAAATCATGTTAACTCAAACCAAATTATGATCTATACCTTTTTCCTCAGGTCTCTCACCATCATCTATCTAATCCGTATTAATACTTTAAGATTAAAGTTGGCACTCTTCTGAGAAGCACTCTGCACAGAACCATTCCCTGCCCACCCTCAAAAGGGTGCTCCTCCCCTGTGTTCTCATTTTATCTTTATAAGCTCATTCATAACAAATTATCTTACTCCCTCCTATGTTTTTTTTTTGTTTTCTCAGCATGTTCTAGGCCCCCTGAGGACAACTATCACATATTATTACTGATTATTACTTGATTGGTCCTATAGGCAGTTTTTAAAATTAAATCCTACTGGTGAGATGCAGCAAAATGAACCCTGTCATGCACTATAACTATAAAAATAAATTAACACTCTATCTGAAAAGCAAAGTGGCAAAATGTTCTTACCTAAAAGCCTAATAATTCAACTTCTTCAGCTCTCGTCTAACAATAATTTGGAATAGAAAAATAAAAGATATGTAAGAAGATGTATACTGTAGCTTATCCATCAAAGAAAAATAATCAATATTGTTACTTTCCAGTAATAGGAGAATGATAAATAATCATCTTACTTAAGGTACAACACTACACTGTTATTGAAAGATTTATTTATGAAGAGTTTACATAGGAAAAAACTTTTTTACTCCCCTACTACAGAAAAAAGTCAAAAGGACAGACACCAACTTGTACTAAAAGTTGGATTTCCCCCATGCATACATATGCCCAGAGAAAGGGGTAGGGCAGGAACAAAATGTAGAAAATGGTTTTCTCTGGGCGACAAATATAAAGAGATAGTTTTCATTCTGCATCTTATATTTCAAAAATAGTTTATAAGCATGAATTATTTGTATAATTTGAAACTGTTCACTTAATTTTTTATTTTTCAATAAATAAATGTATAGTTGAAATGCAATAATATATTAGTTTCATATATACAAAATAGTTATTACACATTTATAAACCTTATGAAGGATCACTCCAATAAGTCAAGTACCCATGTGACACCATATATAGTTATATTATTATTGACGTTCCCTCTGCTGTACCTTACATCCACATTGAGGAGGGAGAGAGCTTGCAGAAATGACTGAGTCAGCCAGTTTAATTACAACCTCCTTGTCAGCTTGGCTTCCTGGAACAACCTGCAGCACAAAGCAAGAAAAACTGGATTTGTAAATAGTTAAGACAAATGGTTCAAAACTCCCCTCATGCCCTCTCCCGTCCCAAGACATGGAGGTTACGTATGCTTACAAAGGAAACACACACCTTGTGCATGAACACTGAGAGGTATATAAGATGTAAGAAATCTGACTTTGGGAAGCTCGTGTTTTGGAGCTTATTAGGCCACATTGCTCTGCCGGCTAAATAAATCTTCTTTCCTTCAGCAAGTTGTCTGAAAGTCTTTTATCCTCCTAAAGTCATTTCTTGCATTCCTGCAACAACACGACTAATTTCATAACTGGTAATTTTTATTTCTTCATCCCTCCACCTTTTTCACCCATACACCCAAACCCTCCAACCCCTTCCCATCTACCAACCATCAATTTATTCTTAGTATCTATGAATTCATCTCTATTTTTTTTGTTCATATATCTATTTTTATATTCCACATATAAGTGAAATCATATGATATTTGTTTTTCCCTGTCTGACTTATTTCACTTACATAATACCTTCTAAGTCCATCCATATTGTCACAGATAGTAAGATTTCATTCTTTTTTATGCCTGGGTAATATTTCATGGTATGTGTATATATACACAGATTTCTATATCCATTTGTTTTTTAATAGACACCTAGATTCCTTCCATATTTTGGCTTTTATAAATAATGCTTCAATGAGCACAAGGATGCGTGTAACTTTTTCGCTTAGTGTTTTAGATTTTTTTTTTTCAGATAAGTACCCAGCAATCGAATCACTGGGTCATATGCATTTCTTTTTTCAAATTTTTTGAGGAATCTTCATTCTGATTTCCACAGTGACTACACCAATTTACAATCCCACCAACAGTGCACAAAGGTTTATTTTCTCTACATCCTCACTAACACTTGCAGTAAAACTGGGTTAATAGAAAATACAACATGGCTAAAATTCCAATAAAATATTTCATATAGATTAATTTTGCCATACTTTTTAATGAGGTAAGACTATAGTTTCAGTAGAAAAGTTTCTCTTTCTCAATACTGAGATAAACAAGTAGGCAATGCATTGTACTTATTCCAACCTCAACATGTTTTTAAAAAGAATGGAAGGAAGGAAGGAAGGAAGGAAGGAAGGAAGGAAGGAAGGAAGGAAGGAAGGAAGGAAGGAAGGGAGGGAGGGAAGGGGAGGGAGGGAAGTAATTTCTGATGAAAAGGAGTGATCATAGTTTCTTTAAATCTGAGAAAGAAACCAAGCTTCTTGTCAGTTTGTGTTTGTCAAAATGGGAGTATCCCACCTTGCTAATGATAAATTCCACCTAAGCCACCTACCATTAATAATGCATATTTTGACGACCCCTAAACACCATGATCACCTTTCCTTCCTCACAATTTGTTTTCCTGCATATTTTTGAAGATTCCTTCAGTATTACATGAAAGCCATTTGAGAGAGAGGCAGGGAGAGAGAGAGACAGGAACACTGAGCTGCTCCTTTATGTTCCCTGACTAAGGAATCAAACAGGCAACCTCCACACTCCAGGATGAAGCTCCAACCACCAAGCTATCTGGCCAGGGCAGTGTTACATGAGAGTCTTAAAGATGAGGCCAATGCCTCCTTTGTTTTTGTAGCCCTCCATGATGTTTTATATATAGCAAAGTTGACAATTATTCCGCAAGGTAAAAGGAGAAATTTCACTGACTGAATTGGTCAGAGCAAAGCAAATATATGAATTTGTTCTAAGCCTGTCAGATTTGGCTGCAAATGCATATGCTAAGTGTCTCCAAGTCTGCCTTCGCTGACTTATAATTCAAATTTCAAAAGGACACAACATTTAAAAAGATGCATGTTATTTTCACAGCCTTCACATAGGTCCTTTAACTGGTACCTTTAGAATCAGCTTCAGCAATCTGATGACTGTGACAAGCTGAATATAAAATAAAGCTCTTTTCTACTTGAGTTTCTTCCTATAAATGTATGAATTGTTGTAAAATTCCAAAGTGAACAGGTTCTCTCTTTAAAAAGGGATCCAGGAAGAGTTGCCTTCTTATCTAGGTGTCTCAAGACTCAGAGAGTAATAATACTGCTTCCCAGTGTGAGGATTGGCAGACTTGTGGAATGTCCTGATGTGTGAGATGTCAGATTCCAAAAAGATAAATGGATATAAAGCAAGTACTGCCATGATAGTATTCTCTACTGGGGGACAGGAACTGTGCTTCCTCAAGAGCAGTGATACTTTTGTCATTTGACATTGTTGAAACTATTGAAATAGAAAACAATAGTTCAGGGAAAACAAATATACACAAGCCAGAGGCCAGTGTGGTGTTGTCCCTGAGAACAGGTGGAATAAAACTCCTGGCAAGTCAAGTGAGCTGGCGCCCCGGCATGGTGTTCATGTTGACATCCTTCCTGCTGCTTGGAGCTCCTAGATCAGAAGGCCATAGACATCCCTCACCCTGTTTTCAAAAACTATTAAGAATGTATTGCACCCAAATCACTTGTTCTTCTGAGTTGGAAATCAACATATTAAGTTAGCCAAACTCAGAGGGAGATGTTACAGCCCATTCACTTATGCATGCAATTCACTCCATAGAAAAAGAACAGAAAAAGTTCAAGATATAGTAATCAATAAATGTGAACTAGGTCAGAGTTCACTATAGACAGTCTTCTAAATTCTTAGTCTGTACTATGAAATGAACCCTGTTAAATCCCCATAAAATAAAGTTGCTTTGTTACTCTTACACACAAAAAAGTGCATATTTTTAGAGCGGATTCTACCAATACACAAAACATCACTCAGGTCATATATTTCAATACCTGCTTACATTGTTGTTTGACATAAATCTTCCTAATCCATTGGGAAATTCAAAAGCACTACTAAACACCTGCAGAAGCTCTTAAAATGTTACTTGATAAGCGTTAGTTGAGAGGATTGAATAGCATTAACCACAGAAACTAAAATAAAAGTTTTAATATTTCCATCTTAAAGTGATAAAGAACTGGGAGAACTATACAAATACTCTAAAAGTGTGGAATCTAATCTCAATGTCTGTGATTCTCTTTCCATTTTATCCAGTGATCTCATCAGGATATTGCACAATCTCTTCCTGCCCTCACAATCAAACTTTTTACAGCAGTAATTTACTCTGGCTTGTTTTTTTTTTATGAGACATCCATTCTACAATCTGCTTTCTTATTCTTTCCATCCTGACATCTCTAGTAAGACTGCCCTTCTGCCCTTCCTATCCCTGTCAAAATACTCCCCAAATTGTTTCATTTATGTCTCACATTATTTCTCACCACCCTAGCCCATTATCTCTTCTAGAAACTCACTCCTATTATAGCTTGCATGAGCCAAATCCCTCCTGAATTTCCCCCACTTCCCCAGGAACCCTTCCTCAGAATTCTTTGGGAGAAGGTTTTTTCCCCCCCACTCTTTAAATGTTGGAGTTCCCCTCATCAGCTGCATGGCTTCAAATTTTAAAGTATTTTTTTTCACCCCAGATTTCTGGCTTCAGCAAGTGAATCCAATTCCTCTGAATAATTCAGCGTATTTTATGAATCAATTCTAAGAGCTAACTCATCCTTACCTATTTTCTCTATCCCACTCTGCATTGTCAGTCATCCAGGTCAAAAGGTTGGAAGATGGTAAATCCCATTTCTCCCTAATCTGATAGCCCATCTTACCGGCACTCCTAACAGAGCTGCTTGTTCAGTCCCTCTTCATTCCAGCCCCTCTGCCTCAGTTCAGGCCTCAGCATATCACACCCAAGTTCCTGTGATTGCTTTGTGACTTGTCTACTTACTTTCCACCACAGCTTTCTATCATTTATCCCTATAAATTTTCCTGAAATTTTGTAGATCACTTCAGTCCCCTGCATAAATACAATAGGAGTTTCCCTCATTTCAGGATAAACCCGTACTCCTCCAAAGGCCCTTCACAGTCTCGTCCTCTGGCCTCAGTTTTTGCCTCTCCCTCACTTGCACCATGCACCTGTCAAACCAAACAACTTGTAATTACCCCAAAGCGCCATATTACTTTATTTCTTTTCATGCCAACTTGCTCCTTCTTCTATTTTAGGAATCACTTCCCACCTTTCTTCCCTGGAGAACCCCTTACTCACCTTTGTAGAGTCTTTCTGTATCTAGACTGTAAGTTCTTAGACTTCAGAAATAGCAGCTTGCTCACTCTTTTGTTCTTAGCACTTGAAATAATACCTAACACTCAATAGAAATTTTAAAAAATGTATAAAAAAAGTAAATGAGTAAATGTGTTCATGCTCTACTTTTCCTCTTATACAGATAAGTGGTGACTCTTCTCCAAAATCCCATATTGTCATTGTTTACTGTTTTAGGGATTATATTTACCTATCTCCTTTGTGAAATCCTTGAGCACAAGGACAGTTACCTTTAAATGTCCTGATGCTAGGGCAGTGTCTTACACAAAGGAACACATCAAATATTTTGAAATAAATGTGAATGAGTAAAATTTACAATATATTGTCTTTGTAGGTCTGAAAAATAACATTTCATATTTAAAGGGTCATTTGAAAATAATTTAAAAATTTAAAAAAGCTCTAGAAGGGATCTTTAATCTAAACTTCCTTGAACAAAGATGGTAACTAACTTAGCTATATAGTTAATTATAACCCATTATTACTAGAACCCAGGTGTTCTACAACTTAAGCTTGTACTATTTTATATATAATAGTTACATTTAATATTAACAAAACAATGACCAAGCATAAATATTAAAAGTTTCTTGTCAAATATCCTCTTCATTATTACCTAAGTATTTCTAATTCTCTTAATTACTTCAATCAAGTTGGAGGAAAAATTTATTGTATGTCTATTATCTACTGGGAGGTCATATGTATGTGTTATATCTTTTGATTCTTACATCAATGCCAAAATATAGTTACTTTATATCACCATTTTACAGATGAGAAATGGAAGTAAAATGCCCAAGGTCTTGCAGTCTTGAAGGTTTGGAGTAGAACACAATCTACCTACAGATTCTGTTCTCTTACTGCTATCCTTGTGGTATCACTTAGATACTTTATTGTAGTTATCCCTGCCCTGGCCATACTCCTCCTGAGTTCTTAGAAGATATGTGTGTCTCCTGTTTTTAAAAAGCTTACCATATCAAAGTAAAGATAGGAAGTGTGTTATTCCTCAAGCCCATAATCAGACCCAAGACCAGGTATGAGTTGTTCATTTGCTCTTAAAGTTTCAACCAAGACCTCATAAGTTTTAAAATTTCCACAGCAAGCTGCAAACTCTTTTAAATACCTATAAGATTTCCAATGCAGTAACAATTTATTTATTGAGGATCAGGTATAACATAAAATAAATACCCTTCTAACAGACTCCAAAGCAGGAGTCTGCCAAGCAGGAGATACCTCTCCAAGAATCCAATCTCACTGTTTTCCGTTCATACTAGGATGTTTCCTTTTTCTTGCCTAGTTTCCTCAAAACTCTCAAAAGCCTTTCTCTAGCATAACGACACATCAATGTTTTCATCAAGGACAAAATAATTTCCCTGAAATCACAACTTTACATGTGTAAGCTCTGATCTTAAAAACTGAAGCCCTCATAGTCTATAGTTGAGTGCCAACAGTATTTATTTTTATTTTTTTCATTTTTATATTCACATTGTACCATATTGTGGGGAAAAAAAGCTAATTAACCTTTCTAGAAAATTTATATTATAATTAACTCTTCAGTACGTTAAGTAGTAAAAGCTTTTCAACAATGTACTTTCCTTTTGAGTTGTTATAAAATCTTCGGCTAGAAAATTGATGCAGCAAATCCATAGCAAAGTGGAAATTAAAAACAAGTTAGTTAATTCACTCCTCCCTTCCACAGATAAAATAGTTTGAACCTACATACAAAAATTTAGTTGGATTCACTTTTAAAAAGTCAAAGAAAAGGGTAATATGACCATTCCAACGCATTGAGGAGTAGAGGAGATATAAGGTAATTTTGGAGGCTGGATCCTACAGAAACAATTGTCATTATCTTCCAAAACAGTAAAACACACTACCAATTTTTTTTGTATCTTCTACTGAACTATGGATTCAATTCTGATTTCTACTTTTGCCTTAGTAGTCTGCATTTATTAATTTCAATATAGTACCATCCCTTCAATTTACAAACTACATTTGAACATTAACAGAAATATCAATAAATAAAAACAATAAACTTCTTAGTACTCTCAGGAATTGATAGAAAGCAAGCTGTTATTTTTAATCTCTTTTCCAGACAGGCAACCTGATAAGAATGGTTGAGGGTGCCAGTTCAACCCCAAGGTTGCTGTTTCGAGCCCACTCAGGGCACATATGAGAAGCAATCAATGGCTCAACTAAGTGGAAAAATGAGTCGATGCTTCTCTCTCTCTCTCAAGAAAAAACTAACTAATTCTATTTGTAAAGTTTATGTTCTTACCCATCAAGACCCAACAAGTCTACTTCCAGTCTCTACAATTCTAGATAAGATGCATGCATATGCAAAAAATCTGTGAGAAGAATATAATGAGAGAACCAAGCCCTTCTGCTTGGTATAGAACTTCTTAAAGGAATGACATTTTTTGATAACTTCATTTCTCTTCAAGTTGGAAAGTAAATAAACTTAATAGAATCTACACATTAAATGTATGCTTGGAATTTATGCTGAAAATATGTTGCAAACATTATGACAATCAGAACTCTAGGGAAAACTTTCTTTTTCTAAATCAATTAAGCTGATGGGTGGAACGGGCCCTGAATAGACTGTGAAATACTTCTTTACCCTGTTTCTCTTTTCTATCCCCCTTCATCTTTCAGATTAGCACACTATTACTTCCCCATTCCTTAAGATAGCCATAGTCTTTTGTTTTTCTCCTTTCATTCCTAAAACAAACCTTTTTTCCTAAAATCAATCCTAAGGAAAGAATCCTGATAGAGTAACAATCTACAGTATAATTTTATTTATTTATTTATTCATTTTTTTTAGAGAGGAGAGAGAGAGGGAGAGAGAGAGAGACAGAGAGAGAGAGGGAGCAAGGAGAGAGAGACAGAGAGAGAGAAGGGGGGAGGAGCTAGAAGCATCAACTCCCATATGTGCCTTGACCAAGCAAGCCCAGGGTTTCAAACCAGCGACGTCAGCATTTCCAGGTCGATGCTTTATCCACTGCGCCACCACAGGTCAGGCCTCTACAGTATAATTTTGACTGCATGTATGTCATTGTTACTATTCCCAAGAAATTTTAGCCTTATTTTTGGTTGTGAAATGTCTTTAAATTTCTTTTCAAGCATTAACTAGTAAATGCATATTTTTTTGTATAGAAGGAGATGTTGAAGAATGCCTCCATATTCATACTTTGCACAATCAAACCACATACCCAACAAGTAAACCCGGTGCTGATGACAGACAGTATGCACCTGTTTTCCTTCTTTCTGTTCTTTCTTTTTCTGCATTGGTCCCATTTTCAAAGAGATTCTGACTTCTGTTCTTAGGGACAAGATGGTGATCTGAGTCCAGTTACAACATTCGCCAAATCTCTTGACAATGCTATCCACACAAAAAGGGAAAGTGTGTGTCATTGTTATAAACAACAAAAAAAGAGAGAGACTAAGAGATAAATATTGTTCTTAACTTTATACTTTCTCACCACTACCTGGAGAGAGGTGTGAATTAATGAGCAGCGAAGATGCCAAAAGGCAAACAATGTGCTGATAATTCAGAAATTGAATGAAGAGATACTGAATAAACTGATAACATAATTTACAATTACTGTATTATTATTTTTTATTTAGAAATTAAATTTAAGGGAGTGACATTGGTCCCTAAGTACACACAGGTTTCCGGTGAACATCTCTATGGCATGTGATGTTGTGTGCCCATCGGCCAAAGTCAAACATATATATAGCCCCCTTTACCACCCACTATTCCCCTCCCTCCCTCCCTCTGGTAACCACCTCACTTTTGTCTATGTCTACGAGTCTCAGTTTTATATCCTACATATGAGTGAAATCATATATCTCTTAGCTTTTTCTGATTGACTTATTTTGCTTAGCATAATATTCTCAAGGTCCATCTGTGGCCAGACATGGAAACAACCAAAACGTTCTTCAATAAAGGATTCGATAAAAAAGATGTGGTATATATATATATATATAAAATGCAATACTACTCAGCATTAGAAAAGACAAAATACTGCCATTTATGACATGAATAATTTACAGTTATTATTTTGAAGGAAAGAAATTAGGGCTTCATGATATTCATGAGGAAAAGTAACCTAGTGAGGAAAGCGTTAAAATTGGACAAACAACAAGTTTAAATATACAAATACAGTATCCCTTAACAAAACATGTTTGAGTTCTCTCTTATTCTGAAAAATAAAAAAAACAAACACACACATTTTTGGTCAGATAATTTTAATTTACATTTATTCTAAACATCCCTTCTCTACAAGCAATATAATCAAATAGAGTATTCACAGGCAAATTTAAATAGAATAATTTAAAGAGCCATTTTGGGAGGCTCATATAATACCCAGAGGTGGATTAAGATCAGTTGAGGCCCCGGATACGAAGAAAATATCAGGCCCATTAAAAAAAAAAGATGGGGAAAATAAAAATATATGTTAATCATATTTTTAGATAAATAAAAAGTATTATGTACTATTAATGTTAAAATTGCACATATGAAACCAAACTTGGTGTCATTTGAAAAAAGTGTAAAGTTGGGGTTTTGCAGGGCCCTTCAGAAGTCGGGGCCCAGGGCACACTCCCAGTGTACCCACTGTTAAACTGCTTCTGGCAATACCTTATAACACCTGTCTCTGAAATGGACTTTTCTCTTGATATTGTACTACTATGTATTAAGAACATAGTATTCCTTTAAAAGATTAATGTAAGACGTAAAGACTTAATTTTTTTTTTTTTTTCTGAAGTTGGAAACAGGGAGGCAGTCAGACAGACTCCTGCATGCGCTGACTGGGATCCACTCGGCACGCCCACCAGGGGGCGCTGCTCTGCTCATCTGGGGTGTTGCTCTGTCGCAACCAGAGCCATTCTAGAGCCTGAGGCAGAGGCCATGGAGCCATCCTCAGCGCCCAGGCCAACTTTGCTCCAATGGAGCCTCGGCTGCAGGAGGGGAAGAGAGAAACAGAGAGGAAGGAGAGGGGGAGGGGTGGAGAAGCAGATGGGCGCTTCTCCTGTGTGCCCTGGCAGGCAGTCGAACCCGGGACTCCTGCACACCAGGCCGATGCTCTACCACTGAGCCAACCAGCCAGGGCCTTAATACTTTTTTTAAAAGGTGCCATTTCAAAACATTGTATTACCCCATGACCTGGAAAAGTTGATAATGTTCTAAGGTCTTGCTATTTGAAGGTTTCCCATCTGTAGCACTTAGAGAAGCCAAAAACAAAACAACATAAGCACCAGACTGAGCTGAGGAAAGCATAGGTTTTTAACAATTTTGATGAGTTAAGGGCACATATGCTGCTTTTCGTTTGCAAGCCTCTTTTTTATGTGTTAACAGACGGTTAAGGAATAACAAGTGTTCTTTTGTTTGTCAGATTTTAGGCATTCTGGGGGACATTTTAAAACTACATGGGTTCATTTACTCCATTCAAAGTGGAGAATATAACAGCTTTAAAAAGATCTGCTCTCTTTGATCCGTGTACCAATGGTGTGAAGGAAGTCAATTCCACTGGAGAGGGGTTAAACAGTCAAATCCTTGAAACCTATATAATCGTATTAACCAATGTCACCCAATAAATTTAATTTAAAAAATACATTAAAAACAAAACAAAAACACAGTTAAATCCTCAGCTTTCTCAGGGAGAATGTGCTGTCCAAGAAGCAAAATGGCTCCCCAGTCTCTTCCAAACAGAGAAACCTGTTCACAAAGTGGACTTCACCTGCAAATTATCCCTTCTTTCAGAGGCAATAGTAATTTAAATGCAGAACACTACCTGACACTATTTATCAAGGAGCACATTCCTGCCTTGATAATAGCCTTGATAAAAAAGGGCAGGGAGCAAGCCATTAGCTATTTATTAGCTTTTGAGCAGGGCAGAAAAAGGAAAATCCAGATTAGAACCAGAACAAAAATAATACTCCTATAACATAAAATCTTGGGTTTCAAAGTTCCTTGTGAAGAGAAATTAAAAATTTATCTGAGCACTCCATTGGGTGGCATTTACAAGTCATGTTTGGCATGCCTTACGTGCACATGTTCCTCTTGGAGAAGTTCTCTATACAGTGCTGATTTATTAAAATGTGCTTTGTCTCAAATACTTTTATGTATAAATATGCAAATCCATTGCAAGATTAGCTATGAGCACATATAGATAGTTCCATGATCACTGAAGCAGTACAGCAGAGCAAACAGGCAGATGCTGTCTCCCATTCAACACTGAGCATCACATTCTAACCCTCTCAGCGGAACTGATGCTTATTCATGCACTTGCTACCCTATAGTGGCCTCACTTTCTGTCACTATTTTGTTTTCTAATCAACAGTTAATCCACAATGGGTGACAAAGACAAGAAAGTGCTTGAGGGACTGCAAGAGTTTCAAAGTTTATTAACACCTTGGATAATAAAATCCAAATTTAATGGCAGCACCACTCACTTCTAAACAATGGTCAAGGAAGAAAGGGTTACAATTATCAGACAACTGTGGACTGATAGAAGGGATTTGACATGATGAAGGGTAATATAAACATCATTGCAGTCTTGGAAGTTGACAAATACTATTGTATAAATAAAAATGGGAATAAACTATAAATATATATATGTATTTCAAAAGATTTAAAAAGAATGGAAGAATATGCTATGATTTTAGAAATACATTTACATAAGAACTGGAAAAATACAACTCTGAATAACACTGATTTAATTAGTTCTTCAATTTCCAGAATATAACTCATTCTTATCCTCCCAACACACAATAGCGAGAGTCTAGTTCTAATTCCACATATGGGGTTCAAGGCATCTTAATAAATCCTTTTTTAAGTTAAAAACTATTATCTTAGCTATTGTTTTATATGTATATAGATATAAAATATATAATATGTGTGTACTTATATAATATATAATATAATACATAATATATAATAAAATACATTTATATAATATATAATATGTATTATAATATATTTTTGTGTATATATAAGACAATATATACATACACACACAATTGTGAAAAATTTGACTAACAAGGAGGCTTTTGGAAATGCTGGTTGATCTTTAGTCATAAATGTTATAGCCTCAGCATAAATGCTACTCCACTGAGTTTTGAAATATAAACCTTTATGATGTGCTTTCCAACTTCAAACACCTTCCCACTTCCAACTTTTTATGCACGATCAAGGTAGGTGGTTTGAATCATTCTATAAGTTAGTCCTAGTATCCTGAGACTATTTGAGTAGATATGAAGTCTCTGATGGGGACATGATTCTATGACTTTCGTTTTTTGTTTTTTTGTTGTTGTTTTTTTTTACAGGGACACAGAGAGAGGGATAGATAGGGACAGATCGACAGGAACTGAGAGAGATGAGAAACATCAGTCATCAGTTTTTCGTTTTGACACCTTAGTTGTTCATTGATTGCTTTCTCATATGTGCCTTGACTGTGGGCGTTCAGCAGACCAAGTAACCCCTTGCTTGAGCCAGCGACCTTGGGTCCAAGCTGGTGAGCTTTTTGCTCAAGCCAGATGAGCCCGCGCTCAAGCTGGTGACCTCAGGGTCTCAAACCTGGGTCCTTCCGCATCCCAGTCAGATGCTCTATCCACTGCGCCACTGCCTGGTCAGGCGATTCTATGACTTTCTGTGGCACCTCTTTATCCATGGTCTGATGAGATGCCCAGCTGGTGGTGCTTCATGGTCATCATGCAAATTTTTGTTAGTCTGGTATACCACGCTATTTTTATCTCCTCAGTATCATACTTCTCTTGGTGTGATGCCATTATTTTGTCCTTTTAAACAATCTGAAGAAATCATTTACATCCTGAGATTTATCCAGAAAGTTATGTGCTTCACTAAAATTCAAATTGAATAATTACGTTTTTTAAAGTCTCCTATAACCTCTCTCATCTTCAGCAGGGTAGAGGGGAGGGTTGAAAGCAATATAAAGAGAAAAGCTTGTATTGCAAGAATAATTAATTCTTATTCCAGTTCAAAGATTTATGAACAAATAGAATATGAACATAACCGTACTGAAATTGATGTTAGTAATGCTACATGAGAATCTCTATACATAATAAAAATAAAACAAAAATAGAATTGATTACAAACTGTAAACACTTTTTTGAAACAAAACTACAACTTGACTTTAATAAAAAGTTTGGAGATCCTGAAAAAAAGAGTTGTTTAATAAGCTCTTAAAATCATCAAAAGATGAGATTATTTAAAGATGAAAATGTCAGAGGAAAATATTTAACACTAATTCATAACTCTTCACAATTGTCCCACTAGTGTAGAGTCAGAAAGGGCTGCTTCAGCAGCTAGAATATATTCTATATGTATATGGCATCACCCAATTATTCAGCACTTACCGTGCATGAATTTTAAATCACTCCTTTAATTTTGCATTGTTTCTAAGTCTTGAGCAGGAATGCCCAACTAATAAAGCATAGAGAATGTGTCTTCATCCTAGAGGTCTAAGACTCTGCCAACTACAATCAAGAAATTGTCTTACACAGTACAGAGTGTGGATACTTTGGAGCCAATTAGCATCAGCAATAAATGTCCCCAACAAGGTCTCGATTTCCATTCTGCCATGTTTTGGCCATAAAAGAAGTAGTAAAATTAATATAACCTTTCATTTCTTCAAGTAAGATGTATTTCCAGGTACAGCTTCAGAAAGAGGTAGGAGTGTCCATCGGATAGGGACGCCAAAATAGCAATGGCTTCAATTTTGAGAACATTAGACTTGAATGTTCTGAAAATATGTTCAGCATCAAGTTCAACTCCAAAAAACAACTTGGGACTTTTTTGAAAGAGTAAATAATGTCTTTTTTAAAGCAGAAAGTAAAGAGAGAAAGAAAGGTTTAAAAAGCTATAAACAGAAACTGGAAACAAAAATTTCTAAGAGTTTTTTAAATAGTTTCCCAACCTTGTTTGACATACAAACCATTTCAGAGTAATTATGATGTAAATACGCCATCCTATTAGGAATTAACTAAAACCATTTCATAAATTTGTGTGCTGTAATAAAGATCTAAAAACTTTTAAATCAATAAATCATTAAAGATTATACTCATATTTTTAAAAATAATATTTATAGCATAACTCATTTTTACTTTTACTCTTTAAAGGGAATAAAAAGATAATCTACTTTTCTACGATTTAAGTAAATTTTAAACTCCCATATTTTATCACTAGAAAGCCTGGCAGTCATATGAAATGACCGCTGCTCTAGATATCATAAATTGTAATTAAAAGGATTTGTGCAAAGGTGTCTGCTAATTCAAACTGAATTACCCAGGGCAGGCGGTGAGGATGCCCCTTTGCTTACTGCCCCACGGGGTTTCCCCCTTCTACTTGCTTAATTGCTTAAAGTAGAGTGCAATGAAGGAAACCACTGGCGGTACATTTCTTAAGAGCCACCGCTAGCTCAATAAATAAAGGCGATTTAAATAATAAAATGTTAATTCACATGTCAAAGATCTCTTTGTACACAACATTTCTTGTGTATATCTTTCCATCATTTTTAAGCTCGCCTTGCAGAGGACCATCAATTATTTTTAATTTTATGTCCATTCTTTCATGAACTCTTGAACAGGCAACATAAAGTTGACGTGTTCAAATGCAGGCTCAGGTAAAAAATGTCAACATGCTTAAGCGTTTGGTCCTGAGACTTATTGATGGTCATAGCAAAGGCAAGTTTTACAGGAAATTGTCTATGTCTCAATTGAAATGGCAACCCTGTTTGAGATGGAGCCAAATCAATTCTTGGAATGACATGTATTTCACCTTTAGAGGAGCCAGTCAAAGACTTAGCTATTATGACATTATTTTTCAATTGGAGAACCTCTAGTCTTGTACCATTGCAAAGACCCCTTCTGGTGTTAAGATTTCTTAACAGCATAATAATTGCTCCAATCTTTAACCTCAATTTGTGAGGTGGCATGCCAGAAGGCGGGACTATTTGAATGCCATGGCAACTTCACCCCATTGGCTAGTACAGTTACGCAAGCAACCAATAAGCTATCGGCGACAAACAGACACTTAAGCCGCATATAATAAAGATGTTGTTTATAGGGGCCAAATGTATATCTAAATATAGATTAAACATTATCTACAGTTTTAGCATCAAGAAAAGATAAAGTGTTTTATTACATAATATTTTGAGTTCTTGCTTTATAAACTCCTTTATATAATTTCCATGCTTAGCTACCAAAATACAGTATGAGAAAAGGTTCAGACTACTATTTCCAAGACTGGACATCGAATAACCAATTGAAGATATAAAAAGAGTTATTAGCTAATAAAAGAATAAAATATCAATAAATACAGCTTTTCTTTTAAATACTGAATTTTATGTTACTAAAGATATCAGTGGAACATACATAGAAATTAAAATCAGATGAAATTTTTGTATCTAATGAAATTACTTTATGCTCTCTATTAATGTGTATTTTGCATTAGTGTTCTTTTTGTTGTCTTTAAACAATGTCCTATAAGTAGAAAATGAAATTTAAAGCATATGTATACAAATTAGAAATAATTAGAACTGTACATGAGCTTGAAGGATAAAATGCCACTCACTCTGTTACACTAAATGTGGAAGCCATTAATTCATGTACAAGTTATTTCCAAACAAATGCTACTTTCAACTACTTAAATCAATAAAACCTTGTCTGGAAGCAGAGAAGACATTCTAGTCTCATTTGAAATAATGTTATTTTCCTTCTCTAGGTTCTACATACAGTTGTGGAAAAGCACAAAATCAAAGCCTGGTCTGAAATTAACCCTCAACCACTTTATCGTCAAGTATAGAATTATTTTTTTGTTTCTTAGAATCCAGAAATTCCTAAAATAAAATGCATCACTTGTTTCAAGTAAAATGTCCTCTCAATGTGCAGTTGCATGTAACCTCTGTGGCTACTCTATAAACAGAGTGTCACTGTTTTACCTCCATTCTTTTGTCAACAATCGCAGTCCCACTCCTCAGGCTATAAAGGAAGACCATTTAAGGGGTAGTTTTCCACAGACAGCAATCATGTATCAAGACCCCTCCACACTTACTCAAGGAGTACAATTTAGCCAATTGGGATGACTTAAACAAATGATCACACCAATTACCGGAAAATTTACAGCTGTATTATTTTATGTTGCAGCCAACAGCAGAAGTGAGTCCTCAGTGTTTACCAAGCTAACTGTGGCTGATTCTCAGATAATTAGTCTGTTATCATCACATAATGGTCTAGAATCCTTCATGAAGTGTTCTTATTATTCCCTGTCTGACTGTGATGTCAGATCATAAGTTAAACTGGTTCTCTCAAAGAACAAGAGGAAAATAATAAAAACAAATGAAATAAAAGCCCCTATGACTATGGCACAGGAAACCAGCAGAAATTTTGCTTACATTTGGTCCAACTGCAGCTCACTACTAGCCCTGCTGCTGTAGTAAAGCCTTCTCTCTCCTCCAACTTCTAATGGAAAATATGACTTAGATCCTTATGCATCTGAGCTAGAAAATTGTGCACATTTTTTAAAAGTTATAAAATCTGCTAAGTTCTTATTTCTTTAATGTGTCCAGGAAGAAGGCCACAGATTTCTACTTGTGATGCCAATTTTGCTTAGAAACCCTCCTGCCTTATGTCACAGGAAAAAAGGGCAGGTGAAATGGTTCCACTATGATATATGCTTCTGATGGACAATAAGCCCTACTCACATTATTCCAAAATGGGACCTTCTACACTGAATCTGAAACAGTTGATTGTTAAACATGTACCCATCAACTCCTGCTTACTTAATTTCTTTCTTCTCCACAAAATGTAAGGATTTAATAGGAGAGATGCCATGTCATTTTGTTATAACATGATTTTCACTCTATCTCTTATGTCTACACAATGCCTATATTAAAAAAGACACTCAATAAGTACCTATCAGCTCAATTAATGAATACATGGACAAATCATTGTTCCAGACAGGGTTGTAAATAAAATGTTCTGTGATCGTGGAAATGTTCAGGCAATGCTTTTCCAACAGGGTAACTGCTAGCCACATATAGTGGCTATTGAACAGTTAAAATATGCCTAGTGAATTTTCAATTTTATCTCATTTTAATTAACTTTAATTAGCCACATGTGGCTAGTAATTACCATATTATATAAGGCAATTTTAAGTACTAGGGATATAATCATGATCAGGACACAGTTTCTGCCTTCAAGGAGCTCACTTTCTAGACAAACAAGTTCAAAATTCATTTCAAGTCTTCATAACAGAGGAAGCATTTGAGCTAGTTATGCAGGATAAAATATAAAATTTAATCTATTGTGAGGATTCAATATAGCACCTAAGACAGACACTAAATGGTATGTCCAAAAGCTAAAGACAGTGTTTTCTATTTAACTTTTAATAACTCATATGTGACTATGTAAAAAACAGACTTGTTTTGAGGATTAAAAGACAACATTTATAGAGCACTTAGAATATAGTAAGAGCTATTATAGATAGGCTACAATCATTATTATTTAAAAAATAAATATTGTCCTACCACTGAAGTCCATGTTGCTCGTTACTAAAATTAAAAAAAATTAAGCATGATTTCTTTTTCACTGCCTTACATGCATTTTCTGGAATATTTTTGTTATTGTTGTTGTTGTTTTTGTTGGTACAATATATTAGTACCCATTTCAGTAAGTCTGCCATTCCATATAACAGTACTTTTTGCTTTGGTCAGAGAAATACCTTGGAGCCTTCAGGAAAATTAATTATTTAAGTAAAAATGTCATTGTAAATGGTCCCAGTTATATCCAACCAAAGGAAGAATTATTTTATTCACACCTAGCATTTACTGGTGTAGCATGTGTTAGTGGTAAGGAAAAAGAGAAAAAGAACAAAGAAGTCAGTGTATATGATCAAGAATCCCCAGCATTAAGTAATCTCCAAAAGTTGTGGCCTAGAATTCTAGAAACAAAAAATCTAGGCGTGTTCAATTAATTTTACTTCTTATGGCTTTAGTCTGTAAGAGAAAAGGTTAAATAGCTCCATCTAGAGATGCTTGTGGTAGATCTTGGAGATAAACAGTCCAGGAAATTGTCACAGGTGGCAAATCCCAGACAAACTGTGTTCCTTTCTCCAAAGAGGCCCATGAATAAATCACTGTAGTGACCTTAGATTGTATCTACAGCACACCTGGGAGAAACCACTATAAATCAGTCATTAGAAATGCTTTCATTTTTGTCTTACTAAAATGTGAAGTTAAATCAGTATAACAACTTCTAAAAACAACAAACCCCAATGACAGTGGAAGAAATAAACAGATGAAGCATTATAGCGGCTCTCAAATAAGCTTAGTAACATATACAGATAGAACTGATAGAACCCTGTCAAAGTTGTTATTAAAGCAAAGCAAGTTGTAAACCAAAGGATCACCTTCATGCTGAATGCTAAACTGTCTGCTGAGGATAAAACGATGTGCAGAAACACATTCTGACTGTAGGAGGCTTGTACTCTAACGGCGAATGAAAACACTCACAAATAATATAAATTTTTAAAATACCAAGGTGATAAGAGCTATTAATAATAGTGAAATGATACAAGAAGTAAAACAAAAGGTGGGGAAGACTTTCCTGAGAAAGTGACATTTGCACTCAGATATAAATGTTGGGAGCTAACAAGATGAATAAGGGAAGAATGAACATTGAATACAGAGGAAGAGAGTGCACAAGCCTGTCAGAAAAAAATGACATTAAAAATTCAAGAAAATGGAAGTAAACACAAATGGATGGGATGGGGAAAGGGAGAGAGTGGAGGGAGCTATTCTTGCTTTCTGGGTGGACTCCGGATGCATCATCATCTCTGCAGTGTGTTGTTTCCAGATTTTGCACTTACATTTATATATATATAAAATCTATCTATATCTTTTTACATATATCTAGCTTTGGTTTCTTTACTGGAATGAGCAGAAATGACTGAATCTTTCTCAAAAGGGATTCTACAGACATGACATATAAAAGAACTCCAGGAATATGTCATACTAAATAATAGGTAAGAGCTTCTAGGATTCAGCTGCCTAGAAAATGGCAAGTTTCCCAACAACAAAGCTGAGAAAGGTTGACCCCTTAAAAAGGAGAAATTACAAAGTGCGCAGGAAACTTTGGAGGGTTGTGGACATATTTATTCTTGTGATTGTGGTGATGGTTTCACATGGCTCTATATATGTCAAAAAAAAGTCTCAGAATGAAACTGTTTTTTCAATTACAGGTTGATTTTTAAGACACTTACCCTAAAACAAAAATGAGAAAATCTAAAAACAAGAAGTAAACACGAGAAAAATGCAAATAGTGATCAACATATATATAAAGAATATTATCTCACAAGTAACATATTAAAACCAGAGCCATTTTCACTCATTATATTGGAAAAATACTTATATAGGTAATCCTCATTATCTAAATCAAGTCCATTCTTGAAAAATTTAGAGAAAAATAAATATTCAGACACCAGGAACCTATATTTCATTATTCTAAACAGGAAAAAAATAACAATGTGTTCAGAATCCATACAAAATCTCCAATTTCCCCAAATATCACTAAATCACTCTGAAACACTATGTAGTTATTTATACCAAAGATGTATATATAATATGAAAAAAGTTTAAATGCAGATTACCTAATTATTTATCTCTTAGCTCATTAGTAATGTTTGTACATTGTATTCAAATATATGGTTATGAGGTATTCTTTCCTTCTCATTGCAATAAAAATGTACTATAATGTAACTAAATAATATGCAATATTATATTTGAAGATGTCAGTGAAGGGTAGATTCATATGTTTGGAAGCAGTACAGTCAGAAAATTAATATTCTTGGATAGTACTTAAGAGCCCAAACAAATATTCATCAATTTGGATTTTAATTGCATGATGGTATATTGCTATTTCAGGAATTCTTTTTTAACACAGAGAAAATAAAAAATAAATGGCTTTGTTTAATATAGAGCAAACAATTATTTTTCATTGTGAAGACTTATTTCCATATGTGTTCTTAAACAGAAAATTCCCATGCAATAATTTATAAATATAGTTTAAAATAGCCATTTTTGGACTCCTATTACAAACAAAAAGTAAGGCAAGTTTGCAGGGCATTAATCATTGTTGAGTAGTTAGCTACTACTTAAAAGTTCAGGAAATCTATAAGAACAATTGCAAGCTCATCTGTTGGTAAAAACATATTCACATTTCAGAAGTGTGTCACACTCAGCATAAGCCTAGGGCCCCTCAAAACACAGTCTTAAGTAAAAATTTCTAGAATACTATTTTTCTCAAGATTACCTTAACCTGAGATTAATTAAAGTAAACAATAATGTCAGCATTTTCAGAGAAAGTGTTTACCTTCTTTGTTTCTTCTGAGGTATAATCAGCTAAATTGGAAAAATCTAATGTATCACTGGCTAATGCAGCTTTCTGATAAAAACATTCTATATTGCTTCATCTAATATGGCAGCAAATAACCATATGTACCTACTGAGTTCTTGAAATGTGGTTAGAAAAAATTACTTTTTAATTTTATTTAACTTAATCTATCATCAATAAATCAACAAATAACATGTTGATGAGGATGTGGAGAAAAAGGAACCCTCATGCACTGTTGGTGGGGATGCAGATTGATGCAGCCACTGTGGAAAGCAGTATGGAAATTCCTCAAAAAAAATAAAAATAAACTACGTTATAACCCAGCAATTTCACTTCTGTGTGTATATCTGAACAAATCCAAAATTTTAATTCAGAAAGATATATGCACCCCTATACTCACTGTAGTATTATTTACAATAGCCAAGATATGAAAGCAACCCAAGAGCCAATCAACAGATGAGTGGATAAAGAAGATGTGGTACATGCAGTGTGTCCGTAAAGTCATGGTGCACTTTTGACCAGTCACAGGAAAGCAACTAAAGATGATAGAAATGTGAAATCTGCACCAAATAAAAGGAAAACTCTCCCAGTTTCATACCTATTCAGTGCAGTTCGATGTGGGCTCACGCACAGATTTTTTTAGGGCTCCTTAGGTAGCTATCCCGTATAGCCTCTACAGACTTGCCACTGACTGATGGCTTACCAGAACGGGGTTTCTCCACCAAACTGCCGGTTTCCTTCAACTACTTATCCCACTGAGTAATGTTATTCCTATGTGGTGGTGCTTTGTTAGAAACTCGCCGATATTCACGTTGCACTTTGGTCACGGATTCAAATTTAGCGAGCCACAGAACACACTGAACTTTCCTCTGTACCGTCCACATCTCGACTAGCATGGCCGTGGGCTGCTCCGCTGTATACACGGTGTTACATCATCATCTGCGCATGCACACATGCTGCCACATCATCCTACAGAAACTGGGAGGGTTTTCCTTTTATTTGCTGCAGATTTCACATTTCTATTGTCTTTTGTTGCTTTCCTGTGACCTGTCAAAAGTGCACCATGACTTTACGGACACACTGTATATGTGTATAGATGATGGCCATAAAAAAGAATGAAATCTTACCATTTGTGACAATATGGATGGATCTAGAGGGTATTATGTTAAGTGAAATAACTCAGAAAGAGAAAGACAAACAGACTACGACTTCACTTATATGTGGACTATAAAAAACAAATGAACAAGCAAAACAGAAACAGACTCATAGATGTAGAAAATGAACTGATGATTGACAGATAGGAAGGGGGTGAAGGCCTGGGTGGAAAAGGTGAGGGGATTAAAAAGGACAAATTGTCAATTATAAACATAGTCATGGAATGTAAAGTACAGGACAGAGAATGTAGTCAATAATATTGTAATAACTATGTATAATGCCAGTTAGGTACTTGAATTATCTGGGAAATTACTTCGGAAATTATATAATTGCCTAACCACTATGCTGTAAACCTGAAACCAATATAAAATAATATTGAGTATCAATTTTAATGGAAAAATAAAATTAATTAATTAATTAATTAATTAATACATAGCCATATGTGTCTGGCAGCTACTGCGCTGGTCAGCATAGGTTTAAATGGATAGTATTTATAGTCTAACTATCGCAATTCTTAAACTATTATAGACATCTTGTTATTTCTACACCATTGATCTTTCTCATCTTCATCTGACACACTAGCTATCCTCTGTCTAAGAAGGTATCTAAATGGCAAAACACTACAAAATAGTGTGTTTGGTTTATGGTGGCGTATCAATTTTCTGTGTAGGTAGAACCAAGACAAAAGCTTAATAAGTTTATTACTGTTATTTTACTGGTAAAAGTTATGGGTGTAGTTATCAGAGATAATAGATTCTCATCTTCCATTCGGAATCTGAGTAATGAGACAACACTTTATGGCCCTTATATTGGTTCCCTTTGCCACAGCTTAGATATATTCATTAAAGAGCACCAACAAGAAAGAAAGCTTATTAAAAAGGAGATTATTAATTTTCAGGCTCATTATTCCAGGAGTTATTTTTCTCTGTTATGTCTCAATGAAATATGTGGACAGGTCTGGAAATGAGGAAGAACAAAAGCTAAGGGGAAAATAAATGTGGGAGCCCCAGCAATTATGCTCAGGACTCAGCTAATCTGAGAGCCTTTCTTAGACTAATGACAAATCACATCAAGTGAGGTTGAAGGGCTGCATAATGATATGTAGAAGGTCAGATGCAAAATAAGAAATTGTGTTCCCAAGAGCAGGAAGCTATGACTGAAATAACTACCTATTAAATGCTTTTTCTCTTAGGGCTCAAGAATGCTAGCTACATGACAAGCATGTTCTGTAAGTCTTCAGAAAAACATGGGTTCAAAATTTAGGGGAAATTTTTTTTTAAATAAGTCTTACAAAATAAAATTTAAGAAATGTGAATGTTACCTTTAAGTCACAGGCTGTCAGTAAAGCCATAGATTTTCCATTCCTTGTTAATGACTGTGACATAGGTCAGCATTTCTCAAAGTGTGAATATGGATGGACTGCTGGTATCAGAATTACTTGGGGGAACTTGTTAAAAATTCAGTCCTGGGACCAGTCACAAATCAGAATCTCTAAGGGTGGATACCAGGAATCTGTATTTTTACTAATATCCCCCAAACTGAAGATGATGCCCATGCAAACTGAAGTTTGAGAACTGCTATTAGAGATTTAAAGAATGAGAAGGAGCTTGGAAACTCAAAAAGCCCTCATGCACATGTTGGAAGATCAAGGAAAAGGTTTTATAATTTGTTCAATAGCTGGATGCCCAAATTTTTAACCATCACCACATAGGCTGAAAATAATATACATCTAATATCTTTGAGTAACTATGAATAATCTTATATTTTCAATAAAATCAGGCTACAAATCCTTATTAGTAAATAGGGTTGTTAATTTTATGTGTCACTCAAATATGTCACAGAGCATTTTGAGCCATCAACTATTAATACTACTCTGATTGAAATCCTAAGTTTCCTACTCCAAGAAGTCATGTTTTTATTATGACCTTGGTCATCACTAATCCTAAATAATTGGGGGAGAAAGGTACTTCTATGTCTAGGAGTCTCATTTTGGGCCCAGAGCAAGGCATAGAATATGAATGATACTCTTGCCTCAACTCAAAGGCTATAAATATAAGCAAGAAAAGAATCTTTCCAGTGGTGTAGGTTGGGATCAGGATAGTTTCTCTGCCTCTGCTCAGTCACTGGGTTGGGGGAGAGTCCTCCCTGAGGACTGAGAAGCAGGGTGTTACTCTGAATTAGTCAGGATTTAATCCCACACCATCTTCATATGTCAGAGAACTGAAAGCTGACTCTTAACATTAAAAAGTAACTTTTAAAAATAAATTCTTAGAAAAAAGGTAGCCTAGGTTCATAACACCGCTGTCTCAGTTTGGGTATGCCTGAAATAGACCGAGATACATATTTGAATGAATAGGGGAGTGTGTAGGTATGGCAAGAAAAGGAAGGCAGCCGTTAAAGGCTGCATTATCAAGGGAATTTCTCCTGAGGTTGAGTAGATCATATTCCCACTGGGCAAATCTGGAGACTAATATAAAACCCCTCAACAGTATCTCAAGGGAACTTTGGTATTTATACACAAACTCCTGTCAGTCATTTGTTGAGGAAGGGAGCATTAATTTGCCTACACTTCTGGCTTGCTGTGCATATGGTAAGAGTAGGTGGTCAGAGAAAACTCTCATGCAAACAGATACAGATGCTGGCAGATGAAGGTTGGTCCTGCATGCGCAGAAGTGGTAAGGCAGATAGACCATTGGCAGGGCACCAAGAGGATCTACAATAATCCTGAAGAGACTGGCAGAGCTACACATGAAACTTTGCTAGAAAAACACATTCCAAATTCCATTTTAGGCTGCACAGAATTATCAAGATTAGGACACATCAATCATGAGATCCCAATACAAAATTAGCAAATACACAGGAAAACAAGCCGGCATGACTTGAGTCAACATTAAAATAAACAACAGAATTTGACTTCTAAGAGTATCAGTTGATAAAATGTAGATTATATATATATATATATTTGGAATAATTAGATATATAAAAACTAAATCAGAAGCATGAGAAAACAAAAAACAGACAAATTTGAGAGATTTGAGGAAAATTAATGATGATTGAAATTAAAAATGCAGTGGATTAGTTGAATAGCAGATTAGATTAAACTGGAGAAATTAAAGAAAGAGCTAAAGAAGTTTCCTAAAATGAAAAATCAAGTGATAGTTAAAAATTATGATAACATAGTGAAGAAATGTGGAAAATCAAGGGACATGGTGTATTGAATTTCTAAAGCAGTTCAGAAGAAACAAAGAAAGATAATTCAGGGGACAGGTAAAGTCAATATTTTAAAAGATAATAGCTTGCAAATTTTCAGGGTTTATTAAAGAATCCAGTCCTCAGATTTAAGGACCCCAACAAATAAATCAATTAAAAAATATAGCTTAAGACATTTTGAGTTTTGGGTGTTAAAAGACATCCATTTGGAGATAATGGGTTGGTCATTTTATATATGAGTCTGCATTTATGGAAGAATGGTCTGGACTAGAGATACAACTGTGGGAATAGCTCCCATTTATGTAATATTAAAAGCCATGTGTATGGATGATACAAATAATTGAAAGCATAGATAGAAAAGAGAGAAAGGTCAAGAATATTGTGATAGGTTTTGACAAATGTGAGAAATCAATAAAGGAGACTGAGAAGAATAGATCCATGCAAAAAATCAAATGAGTATGGTTTGCCATGTGAATAAAACATATCAGGGATAAAAACATACTGATTAAATAAAATGCAGCATGTAGATAAAAAAAATTTTAATTAATAAAAGATGAAAACTAAAACCTATCTTTAAAATTTAACAACATAACAACATGAAGTTTACTGATAACTTTAGAAAGGGCTATCCAAATGAATACAGATGAGAAATTATATTTGGGATTTGATAGGCTCCCTAAATCTGAGAGTTGGATTCTTTAAAAAACCTTGAAGAATTTGAAAGTTATTATCTTTTAAAATATTGACTTTCTTTGTCCCTTGAATTATCTTTCTTTGTTGCTTCTAAAATACCTTTTAGAAATTCAGTACACCATGTCCCTTGATTCTCCACATGTCTGCACTACAATATCATAATTTTTAGAGAGACAGAGATAGATTACTTGTTTCACTTATTTGTGCATTAATTGATTGACTCTTGTATGTGCACTGACCAGCATGGAACCTGCAAACTTGGCACATTGAAACTACTCTCTAACCAACTTAGCTATCCAGCCAAGGACCTCAGTTGAATTTTTTAATCTCCCCTCCCCCCATTTCTTTCAACTACACCTGTTGATATCTCAGTGAATGACAACCCTGTTTCTTTCCAGTTGTTCGTACAAGAAACCTTGAATCATCCTTACCATCTCTCCTCAGCTTAGTAAATCTTACTAGCTCTACCTTGAAAATATATCCAGAATCCTACATTTTTTATCAGTAATGTAGCTACATGACAAGTCTTAACTCCAAATCTCTTGTTTAGATACTGCAAGAGACTTTGTAGTAAACTGCATCATGAGCCCCAATTCATTATTCCTCTAGTCATGCCTTTGCCACCATGTAACATTGCAGAGTCTTAAAAAAAATAGAATCAAAATTTATTTCTCCACATCTTGATGTGGCATGGTCACATGACTTGCTGTTGCTAACAGAATTTTAGGAAAAGTAACAGAAGAGTCTCACACAGTACTTGTAAAATAGAGATTTCTCTCTTGTGTCTCTAATACAGTGGTTCTCAAACTTTTTGCAGTCGGGGCATATTTAAAATCCTACAAATAATTGTAGGTGCACTATATACAGATTTCTGAGAAATATGTTATAATAATTAAGTCAAATATTAAAGAAAAAAATATAAAGTTCAAGTGTGCTTTTATGTTAATTACATGAAATAAATATGACAAAATTAAATTTATTCTGACATTAAAAAACATTTTTATGTTACATTTTTTGAGTTACGATTTTCAAAGTTTGTAAAAAAGAGGGGTTAAAAAATTTAAAAAAATGACAAAAAAGTTATCTTTATATAATATATATAGAGATACATTCTAGTAAGAGTTAGTAAATTCGGCAGGTCCTGGCATGAATGTGTTAAGTTTTTTCATTCTTGTGTTCATGAGAAACATGAGCCTGATGTATCCTAGCAATTTCTTCAATGTTTGGGCATATATCTCATTGAAAGGCAAGCTCTCATTTCTTCATCAATACATTGAAGAATTCTTCTCTTTTTACTCTTAATTGTGTTGAGTGCAGAAAACCCCCACCATACATATCATCTTAACTTTACCAAACAAAGGATAGAAGAAGAAACTTGCCTCCAGTCTTTCTGGGGAACATGGGAGGTAGTATAAACAATCCAGCACCACAGCTTAACAGCCTTTTGCAACCTAATCAAGCAAGTGAGGTGGGGGGTTGGGCAGCCAATTCCCCACACCTCTGTCCCCCCAAAATCTAAACTCCACAAACCTTGTTGGTTTTTTGGTCCCCAACAGGCACATATTTCTCTGGAATACCATAGGGCACACCTGGAAATCTAGGGTGCACCAGTGCGCCCTGGTGCACACTTTGAGAACCACTGCTCTAATATAACCAAGAAAATGTACCTAGCCAATTTGCTGGTCCAAAAAGAAGGAATTGACCCCATCCAAGTTCAACTTAAATTGGCAGATCCTTAGCCAAACTGAAGATGAATAATGAGTGCATGAGCTCAGTCAAGATCCACAGAAACACCCAGCCAACCCACAGATGCATGAGACATGAATGCTCATTACTGTATGCTATATGTGCTATGAAAATGTTCTAATTGTATTGTTATTATGGAAAGAATAGAAAGATATAGCCTCCTGACAGGTCTCTCAGTTTCTCCCCTTGATTGCTAAAATCTTGCCTCAATACACATACCAGCAAAATATTTTTTTTTTGTTTTTAGTTAGTCTATATATATTTTTTTAGTTTTGAGTTACTTTAATTTTCAATGGCACATTGACAGTGTTGAAAACAGAAATACAAGTATAACCATGGACTTATTTTAACATTTCATCCATATGTCAAACATATATTTGGCTGGCTTTGACAACAGGGAACAAATCTAAGCAATTGGTAAAATAGAAACCAGATAACTGGTGATGTTCCCCAACCCCCAACAATTCAAAGATATCAATCAAGAAACATTTGAATCAAGTGAGAATCAAAGCTGAAGTCCATGTTTCTTTATATACACTAATCAGTGTTTTGTGTGTGACAAAACTGAAAACAAAACCATTTTACACTATCTACTGGTGTATGAGATTTTCTTTTAGAAACCTACTCAAAATTTAGAAGTCTACTCAAATTCACAAAATGATCTCAGGTTTTAAAAATAAATTTCAAGTTTAATAGCCAGGTGAATTTTAAGAGATTTATTCTGAACTACATTTAGAAACTAATTATCCTTCAACTTATTAAAATTTCCTCACTCAGCTAATGAACACTCAAATGTCTATATATCTTTTGAATGTTCAAACTAACATACACCAAAAATCCTAAGGTTAATATGAATAATCACCAAATTATGAGAATATGTTAAAAAAATTAGAGGAAAAACATCGTATATTATAAGGCAATACACAAGATGATACTATAGATGAGAAAGGGCCACATGCTCAAACTGACAAGCTCAGGAGAAGCCTGCACAGTGGCCTTGTAGACTCAGAGACCTAAAGTAACCACATAGGATGGTCTGATTTTAACACTTTCTAACTAAAACAGTTCATGGTGGGAGTCATGTCCTAGGGAGGCATTTTTCTCTAACAAAGGTCCATGCTTACCTTAAAGGAGGCTGTCGTTTTTTTTGCATCTACAATAATGTACCTGATAATATGTCTTTGACATGTAAGAGTAATCTTTTCCTGTCCCCTCTGGGCACAATCACCCTAACAGAGCAGAAATCACAAATCCCTCACTGTTATTATCAGGTTCATTGTTAACTGTTAACTATCTTGTACTTGTCTATGTAAAAAAAGTATGTGTCTACACATTTTGCGTTTTATCCAATCCCAAAGATTTCCCCATTGTAGTAAACATAAAATCTAATTACTATAAGATGTAAAAAAGAAAATAAGAGTGATTTAGGTGTAACCAGTTTATGTCCTTTTGAGATAACTTCATATGTTTTAACTGCGTGCCAATACCATGTGTGAATTAATGTGATTAACTATATCTTATGCAAAAGCCCACTAGGTAAGGCCAGATTACCAAAGTGTAATGGGTTTACTCCCTTTTCTGATAACACTATCTATCAACCTTATTAAGCCAATGTGTGACTTATGTTTGAGGTGTAATAATGTAACCCTATGATGTGAAGAATGGCCAAACCAGATATAAGTAGCTGGAGTGAAGATCAAGTCAGTTTCCTGAGACTGCACATCACCTATCATAACCATCAGGCAGTTGCCGGGAAGCCCTCTGCCTGTCCAAGCAAGTTTGTTTGGGGGCCCCACCAAAATGATGACCTAGACCAGCGGTTCTCAACCTGTGGGTCGCGACCCCTGTGTTTTGGTCGTTCGACCCCCGCCAGCGTTGCGACCCATAGGTTGAGAACCGCTGGCCTAGACTTAGCTGGCCACTTGTCTTAACCGTGAATGAATTAAAGTCTATGTCATTCAGCTTGCTATGAGTGTCTTTCCCTATTCAATTGCCTCCCAATTACTCTCATTTTACATCATGAACTACCTAACAAACCCAGCGATGACTTAATTATAACCAATTTAATAGTTTACCACGAGACTCCCACTTTGCTTTCTCTCACCCCCCTAATCTATCATCAGTGGGTTTCATGCAACCCCCTTATGTCTGCCCCCTTGATTCTGATGTATAAAATAAGTGGTGAAACTGACATTTTCTGGAGCATTTTCCCAATCCATTGAGATTTGGCTTCTCTCCAGTTGTCAACAGTTTGGCTCAAATAAACTCATAAAAATTCTTACTGGTTTGGACGTTTCTTATATTAACAATACCAAACCCAGGTTTGGCTGACTGCCACTCAGAAAGCCAAGAGTGGAGAGGCAAGTGTTGGTGCAAGGAAAGATGGTTGATTATTTAAGAGATGGCAGCTTGTGAAGAGGAGGGACTCTTGTTAAATGACCACCTTAACATCTCAGTGTAGACAGGGCTTTTCTAGGAGAGGGAAGGGGAAGGCAGAGCAAAGGAAACCAGAGGGGGTTGTAGGCTCTCCCCCAGGGCACTATATGTGAGTCAGCACAGTCTGCTCTGAAAGCCACCCAGGAGCTGAACCTGTGATGATCTGGTTTTCTCAGTGGAAAGTGAACAAACTCCTGGCACCAAAAAGCCTGAAGGCTGGAGCCTGCTTTCTCTTAGGTCCTTTAAGCAAACAGGCTGTTTATCCGTAGTAGCCATGTGTAAATTTACAAGTCATCATTTACAGAAACAATGTTAAAAGAATGGTGGGGTGGGCTACAAACAGCTAATACATAGCTTCTTTCAGTATGTTTTATCTTGTTTTGTGAACAAACTTGCACTTTTTTTTATACTCTCATTACACCAATACACATACATATCAGGGACTTAATCCAGTGTCACTCAACTGAGTCAAAGTAAAACTAGGAGACATTTAAAAGAAGACACTAATGACTAAGGCCATTACTACAAAAATAAATTATTCAGAGACTTTTAAATACTATTAAGTACTTTTATCCTCACTGGCAAAACTCACTACTAATATTTAGCTATTTATTTGACTTTTCCCCCATCTTTTCTTATTTGTCTCTTTTGGGTACAATTAACCATTAAGCACAAAAATCATGTTAGATATCTTCCATGATTTCTGTCCATGGTTATCTCATTCTGCTCAATAGGAACAGATCTTTTTCACCAAAAACATCTGCCTTCCAAGATTTCATCACGAGAGGTCCTGACCCTGCTCAAGAATTGTTGCCCAGATGCATGTCACATCAAGGACCACTCTAGTCTGAATTCTTCTGAGAAGAGACTGAAAGTAGGTGCACGGCATTGAGGCTATCTAAACTTGTACTTACTAAGGAGAGCTCACGGCCTTGCTATCATTTTAATTTTACACGATAATTTCATTGTTTGCATTCAAAATGAAGATTCCTAGGAGACACCACAGACCTCCTGAAGCAAAATGTCTGAGTAGAGATTGTGAGCACACATTTGGGGAAAGAAAATAAAGCTTATAGATGAGGGGCACTCACAGAATAACCTCTCATTAAAAAGTTTCTAAAATAAGGAAAACTGCTAAAGTGTGTCCATAAATTCATGGGACCAGTCACAGGAAAGCAACAAAAGACGATAGAAATGTGAAATCTGCACCAAATAAAAGGAAAACTCTCCCAGTTTCATACCTATTCAGTGCAGTTCGATATGGGCTCACGCACAGATTTTTTAGGGCTCCTTAGGTAGCTATCCCGTATAGCCTCTACAGACTCGCCACTGACTGATGGTCTACCAGAACGGGGTTTCTCCACTAAACTGCCGATTTCCTTCAACTACTTATCCCACCGAATAATGTTATTCTTATGTGGTGGCACTTCGTTATAAACGCGCCGATATTCCCTTTGCACTTTGGTCACAGATTCGAATTTAGCGAGCCACAGAACACACTGAACTTTCCTCTGTACCGTCCACATCTCAACTGGCATGGCCGTGGACTGCTCCGCTGTATACATGGTGTTACGTCATCATCTGAGCATGCGCACATGCTGCCACATCATCCTACAGAAACTGGGAGGGTTTTCCTTTTATTTGGTGCAGATTTCACATTTCTATCATCTTTTGTTGCTTTCCTGTGACCAGTCAAAAGTGCACCATGACTTTAAGGACACACTGTATTTAAAAAGGAGGCCTAGAAGAGATGGCCAAGGGAAGATCTGTATCCTAACCTGAACAGACCCTAAAGAATTATTATGACTTGTAAACAAAGCACATATAGGAGCTGATGCTCTTTGCTATGGTGTGCAAAAGGAAAATAGTTTGACCAAAAATCCTCCGGCTGCGGCATACTTCTGGGCAACTACTTCCAGGATTACATTTCTACTTTTGTTTATGTTCCACTAAAAATACAATCTATTCTATATGGCTTGCTATTTTCTGCAATCTTGGCTAGCTTGCTCAGACTCACATCTCTTTAATTAAATAATTTTAACATCTGATATAAAATTATTGCAAACCAACAACAAAAGACATTGCATAAAATCTTTAACCAGAAAAACAATGAGGCAAATATTGCAGAGCACATACTCTCCCATGCTGACTCCAAGCAGCTTAGTCTGTGTTTGCAAAATTTTTTTTTATTTCCCTGTTTAACACATCAATAAAAACCAAATAACTCATCCAACCACTATTATGCATCTTTGAAATCAAAAACGTAGTTGGCTTCTGTGTGCTAATCTGAAGTTTCACCTCTAAAACAGCAATGAGAGTTAATATCTCACTGTGCCCAATAGGAGAGGCATGGAGATAGGGCTGATGGCTCTCTAGCTTGTCACTCACTCCAGGATTCATCCACATGCCTGTGACAGAGCCTCTGAGTGTGGGAAAACGATAATGTGGTTATTCATACATAGAACCAATCCTTATAAGCCAGATTTCTGAGTCAGTCCCAACATAAAAGGTCTTCTTAAAAAAAGAGGATGGAATCCTACCTCACTGTATGCCCAACAGGTAACTGGAAAACATTTAAGCACCCACTTTATACCTCACTTTCCAGAGTGGATTCTAATATCTTATCTCCAAAACATAACTGAGTAATAGATGAATGAAAACATGTAGAATGAAACTGTATTTAAATATTTATCAAATAACTCTAAATATTCAATTTTGAAATGGTCCAGCCATTGGCAGAGTAATTTTGGCAGAAAATGATAAAAAAAATTATTGTCACCATTTGTGTAGCTTGTGTTAGTCATGTCACAATGTCTGTTGAATATAAATAGTGGACTGGATGACAATTTAATAATTGATAAAGTAAAACTATCAAAGTGAGAATCAGCTAATGCTTCTATAGATTCTATATTTCTAGAGACTACTAAATTGGAGTTGTAATACTTAAGATAAAATTATATAGATGGTTATGACTCAAGAAATGAAAGAAAGGCAGATGATTATAGTTTGACTGCTTGTTTATGTTTGTTTATGTATATCATATTCCAGAGAGTATTTGTATGTTTTGATATATCAAGATATATGGGTAAATATAAAACCCATGACATTTATAGTAGAGCAAAATTTCTTATAACAATATATACACATCATGAACACACACGTATTTTATGAAATTAAGAGAAAATCAGATTACCATGAGAAATGCTTGGCCTAATCTATGAGATAATATTAGTGAAATAAACAGTAATAACATTTTCTTTAATACTTAGTGAATCCAAATGAAGCAGGGGCAGCATTATTGAATACAGTGAAGAGATCCAAAGTGGGTGGAAGGGGAAAAGCAAAGGCAAATGATTAGAAGTATAGAGAGTGTTTAAATATTAATTCCTTTTACTTTTACATATAAAATTAACTATAGTATATGATGCAATATTTTAATATGTTTTTTAATATTTTAAAAATATGTTTGATTTTTTTTAATGTCGATAGGGGCAAATTGGGAAAAAGGAAAAGTAGGAGGATCATAATGATGAGACAAGAAAGAAAATATTTTAAAAACACTCATCTTATGAACTTGAGCTTCTCTGAGAACAAAGAGATACACTCAGGGCCTGATTTAAGGACTGAAACTATCTTCCCATCAGAACTTCAACCATCTCTTTCTACTCAGTAGAGACTCCAAATACTTTAAGCCTTACTGCCTTTAAAATGGACTGTATATTTCTTTAGGCAGAGACACTGTCATGAACATTATAGTATTTCTAGCATGCTGCACAATACCTAGCACATGGTGGGCACCTATTCTATTATTAATTTAAATATTTGCTAAGCATCTACTATATGCCAGTGATGATTTAGAATCTGTGTGAATAAATTTTCAACTATGTTTGAGTGGTAACTTCAGCATTCACTATTTACTGTCTCAGGTATATTTCTCTCTCCCAATAATCCATAGAGATGAACTGCTTACAGACTGTACTACATCATAGGCTGGACATAAAGTTCTTGATAATTAGTCTGTGTTCACAAAATCTTGTTATTATTGCTCCTGTGTAGCCATCTACTGTTCTTCCCATACCCTCTACTCTTTTTTTTTTTTTTTGTATTTTTCTGAAGTGAGAAGTGGGGAGGCAGAGACAGACTCCCACATTAGCCCCGCTAGGTTCCACCTGGCATGCCCACTAGGGGGCGATGCTCTGCCCTACTAGGGTGTTACTCCATTACAACCAGAGCCATTCTAGCCCCTGTGGCAGAGGCCATGGATCCATCCTCAGTGCCAGGGCCAACTTTTTCTCCAATGGAGCCTTGGCTGCAGGAGGGGAAAAGAGAGACAGAGAGAAAGGAGAGGGGCAGGGGTGGAGAAGCAGATGAGTGCTTCTCCTGTGTGCCCTGGCTGGGAATCGAACCTGAGACTTCCACACACCAGGCCAATGCTCTTACTGCTGAGCCAACCATCCAGGGCCTCATATCCTCTATTCTTGAATCAAAAGGTTGGTTCATGTACCGATGATTAGATTAAAAACTGAGGTGAATCACAGTCTGAAATGCAGAGAATATTTGCACTCTGCTTTTCTGTATTTCAAATATAGCTCTTTAAAACCACCAACTTAATTTCTTTTCTCTTTGGACTGACGTTTAGCTTAGTATATACATAATTAGCCAGTTTTCAACCTATTGTCTCTCAGCTTCAAGGTTACCCTTTATTATCATCTTTTGATGCTGGAATGTTTCTTTCTTGCCAGCTGGCACAATATTCATCTTTGTCACTAGTAGGTGCTGGAGGGTTAGTGGAGTAAGGAGGTTCTGTTCCTGTTCCTAGTGCATTTTGTTTTTTACTGATCTTGTCATAATGAGCTGGGGTACAAACACCCAGTGCCACTTACCCCCAAGGAGTTCACTGGCACCCTCACAGTCAGTTTTCAAGCAAATTCCATAATATTCCAAGATGGCTTCACAGCAGCACCTATCAAACCCAGGCCCATGGACTTTGGATCAGTTCCCATCCTGACAACTCAGCAATCCAAGGAAGTTCTCCACTCTCCAGTGGGCTGCAAGCACATCTTCTCCTGAGAAGCCTGTATTCCAGCAATGGAGGATAGAAATCCTTCTTTTTCCAAGTTAGTTTCTTCTTTAGGTGTTCTTTCTAAGACACAGTGTTCTGTAGAATCTTCTTTTATTCTGCTTAGTTATAAGTGGTAGATAGATACATAGATAAAGAAAAATTTAAGGATTCTTATTAAATTTCCCTTGTTTGAATTATTGTTTAGTTTTTATCTTTCACGGGGTCCTAACTGATACAGTAGTAGTGCTAGTAGTAGAAGCAGACTAGCTTTCTTTCTAAGGATTAAAAAAAAGTCTCATTAAAATACCTCTATTCAAAGTAGAAACCCACCAGTGACATAGAAAGCATGCCATTGTCACTCTTTGAGTGAAAGAAGTATGGTCTTATCTATCCATAAATTTAAATTTTAAATATAATGAAAATACTTTTTAAGGTTTCAGCTCCACCCATGATATTAGTAGGTATTTCACAAGCATGAATGATCAGACAAAATCTTTCTCCTGAGAGAGCTTTCTACAAGAGAGCTCCTAGAAGGCATGCACTGGACGTATGACATTTTTATGCATCATATAAATCTTATGTATATTTCTAAGCACATAATACCTAAACACATCCAATAAAAAAATTTACTTTGTTAAATATACATATTATTTAACCACAAAAAAACAAACACTGTACCACTTAAAGGGCTACCACTTCACCACTTCATTACTGAAGAACTTCAAAAGCAATCAATGAAAAACTAAGATGTTAGAAAAAAAACTGATGCTTCTCATCTCTTTCTCTTGCTGTCTGTCTGCCCCCTATCTGTTCCTCTGTTCCTCTCTCTGTCTTTGTCTCACACACACACACACACACACACACACACACACACACACACATAAAAAAATATTCAAGACTAATCTGTTAACATTAAACCAAAAGCTTACATTATGGTAAGTTTGTAATTTCTAAATGTAAACAAACTCACCCAAGACTTTTTTTTTTCTTCCTGGTTCATTTTATTGTGATAAAAATTTCATTAATATTAGAGGTTTCTACTATCTAACTCTCTTAAAAATATATGTAATCGACAGACTAGGCTCTTGAATCACTTAGTTAACATGGCTCTGGCAGAAAAGATATCTGATCATGTCAGTCTGAATGCAATAGTCACTAATAATGTTACAACAAAGCTAGTATGTTAGTATAAGATCCCATAATACATTCAGATTTCTGTTCATTCTTTCAATAGCACCAGTTTCAAAGAGAAAATGAACAGTAACTGCCTTTGAAGAGACAGGAAAAGGAGAAAAGTCTTTGTATCATTTGAGCTCAGTCTTGAAGATAAGCATAGGGATGTGGATAAGGAAAATGAAAGGCTCTTGGTAAAATAACTCTGAGAAATGTAATATAGAGGGGCTGACAGAAAAATTGACAACCAGTTTAGAGATTCCTGGTGAGGTTCTCTACCCCTAATTTATAACATATTCAATATAGTAGAGATATGTATAATAACCTACTAGATTCATTGGAGGTCAGGGAGGGCAAGGAAGGAGTAGAAGAAGCTTAAGAAAGTAATGAATTCTATAACTAAGAGACAGAAGAGTTCTAAATGAGATGAGGAACCAGGGTCAGGCTCACTCTTGAAACCAATAGTGTGAGATTGGGGCCACTTGCCTCCTCCCAAGAGAAGATGGGAAAACTGCCTAAGCTAAGATTTGAGAGAGACTGGGAGCCTAGAGCAGTGAATGAATAAGGACATATTCTCTTGACCAGAAACTAAACTGAGGTTATTATCCTTAATATCACCAGAGGATGATGAACCACCATTATAAGACCTGGTTCTGGACTGAGGACCAGAAACCTGCGTGGAGATGACTTCCAAACTACATTGGTTATTACTTAGTTTGACACGTTGGGGGATATAATTGGGAAGACTGTGAGTAGAGGATAAGATTAGAGTAAAAATCTTGAGTTGTAAATATCATAATAACAACTGCAATGAGCCTACAAACCTATGGGTTAATTTCTTGAAATTATATTGTCTTTTTATTTCAGCCATCCTTACGTGAATTAAATGTTATATCGATTGTGAATTTGACTTACATTTGGGTTTTGATGTTAAGCATCTTCTTATGTGATTATTAGACATTTGTATATTTATTTTGGAGAAATATCTATCCAAATTATTTGTTTCTTTATTAATTGAGTTGATTTTTAATTGTTGAGTAAGCATTTATTTTCATTCTAGGTATTATTTTTATTCTAAGTCTCTTATCAGAGATATGATATTTTAAATATTTTCTCCCATTTTGTGTGATATCTTTTCACTTTATTGAAGGTATTATTTTTGGCAAAAAGGTTTTTAAATTTTCTGAAGCCCAATTTATCTATTTCTTTTTTATGTCACTTGTTTCTTTTGGTAACATATCTATGAAACAAAAAAAAAATGTTTGCTTTGTCTTTTATATTCATCTATGTGGTTACCATTATCAGTGTCTTATTCTCTTTAAATTGTTAAAACAAAATGCCATAGACTGAGTGCTTTATAAACAGAAATTCATTTTTCATCACTCTGGAGGCTGGCAGTTTAAGATCAGGGTGCCACTGTGATCAGGCTTTGGTGAGAAACCTCTTCCCGGTTGCAGATTTCATACTTCTCGTATCCTCACATGGCAGAAAGAGGTGAGTAAGCTTTCTTGAGTCTCTTTTATAAGGTTACAAATACCATTTATGTGGGCTATACCCTCATGACCTAATTATTTCTCACATGCCCAACCTCCTTACACAATCACGTTGGGGGTAGTAATTCAACATATAAATTTTAGAGGGCCACAAACATTCAGTTATAACAATTAGATTCAAGTTATTGTGTAGTGTTCTTCCATTTAAATCTTAAGGACTGACTACATTTAGTATTTCTCATAGAGCAGGTCATCTAGTGATGAATTCTCTCTTTCTCTTTTTGTGGGAATTTTTTATTTCTTTTTCATTTTTGATGATTAGTTTTGTTGCCATTGAATTTTTGGTTGGTAGTCTTTTTCTCTTGGGACTTTGTGTATGTTATCCCACTGCCTCTGGCCTCCATCATTCTGATGATGAGTCAACTGTTTATCTTATTAAATATACCTTATAACTGATGAGCCATTTTTTCTGTTGCTGCTTTTAAATTTTTCTCTTTTCCTTTTAATAGCTTGATTATGACATGTCTAGGTGTGCAATCTCTTTGATATCTTATTTGGACTTTGTTGCATTTAATAAATACTAATTAGCAGTTCTTATACACCAGGCATTATTTGTGGATACAGAAAAAAAAATCATGATTTCACCCACAAAGGGCTGAAAGTTTGAAGGAAAAAACATTATATATTGAACAAGGATTATAGTGTAAAAGAACAAGGTTGTCAGAAAAGGTACCCTTAGTACTACTTTCATCTTGACCTAAAGAATGTAGAGCAAAATAAGGAAGGAGAAAAGGACAGAGTAGAACATGTTAGGCCAAGAAAATTGGCTGTGGCAGGACCCAGAGCTTAAATATAATTCAGGACCTAAAATAAGATTTAAAATCATAGACTCAATATTAAAATAGAGCGAATAGACTAGCTGGTAAGCAGAAACACATTTAAATCATCATTCTTCATTAACCCATTTATGACAGAATAACTTGAATACCCAGATACCTGCAATGTAGTTATATCCTTTCTTCTCCTATTCCTAGTGAACTGTTTAGCAATGCTCATATTGCTTATAACTTTTTAGGAATGCTGACATAAAATTCTTGTCATATAAAAGTTGGTAACTTGAAACCTGATTTTTTTAAAAAGCAATCAAACACACAAGAAACCTAGCTTGTCTCTAAAAAGGTTAAGACAGTGGGGCATAAAAGAATGAGGCTTAGCTCTGGTATTTTTTCAGAAAACAGAAAGAAGTAAATATTCTAGAGAAATTGGACATTAGTAAAATCTATTCTGATATTCATTATAGGGGGAAAGAGTTTTAAGTCTGGATCAAAATGTATGCCTTTATGTAAGCTTGAGGCATGACTTTGATCTGTCACTCAATATTTATTCTAAAAATATTTACTGAGTATACCTATTTTTGACCAAGCACTACACCAGACACTAGAGACAGAGTAGTTTTTGTTTGTTTGTTTGTTTGTTTGTTTCCTTGGGTTTTTAAGGGGAAAAATAGACATAGCCCTTAATCTAATGGAGCTTAAAGTATCATGGAGGAGATAGATATTAACCAAACACTCAGAAAAAGAAATGTCAAACTGTTACTGTGAAAAGTGCTGTGAAGAAGCACATGGAGCTACAAGAGTATATAAAAAAGGGCACTTGATGTACTCAGGGAGATTAAGAACGTTTTCTTGAAAAAGGCATAACTGAATTTAAATATAAACAATAATCATATAGATAGACATAAAGTAGAAGCAGCAGCATTTGAAACACGGTGATGGACAAGTGCACAGGCTCTTTGACAAGTGCTTGGGATTGAAAAACATAAATAAAAGTAAAGGAACAAATATGAGTAAATCAGATAGAAGGTACATAGTGAGGATAAGAAATAATGAGGATTCAGAGTAGGGTGTTGGTGAAGAGAAGCAGTCAGATTAGGGGTAGTTTTGACATTAAAACTCTTTGACTGAACTGACATTGCCTTCTCTATATTTCCTCGAGACCCTAAAGTAAACCATAGCTAATTGTGGAGGTCAGAGAAGTATAACAGAACCCAGGGCATCTTGGATGTAGTAAAGAGAATGGAGAACCATGAGGTGAGGATAGTGGCAGTCAGCGACAAGGCATAAGAAGCTAGAAAAGCTATTTTTACGAAATGTGTACTTTATACTAAGGGCAATAGAGAGCCAGCAAAGGTTGTTAGCAGAAGAATGAATTTTTAAAACTTTGTATTTTAATAGGTATAAAAGTTTCTAGTTTATTGCTAAACATTTGGGAACTAATGAAGGGTTTTCAGCACACAAATAATGTGTTGAAAATTAATCTGACAACATTATCAAAATGATTTGGAGCTTCAGATAGAGAAGGATCCACAAACAAAAGAAGCAATCAAGTGATTCTGATAGTCTAGAAGAGAGGTGATAAATGATAGAAGTTGAGTAGTGATAGAGAAAAAAATTTTAAAGAATATGAAATGAAAATTTAAGAGTCAGTTTATTTATATTCCTTCAGAAGCTCATATAACTGTTTGGCAGAGTGTCTTAGAATCAACATGCCAAAATGTAATCCTCATAACTAAGAAAGATTACTGTAATGTATTTAAACTAAACATACATATTTCTTACAACTGAATCCCTGTGTCACTGCAAGCCTAAGAGTATAAAAACAATTTGGTATCTTCATTTTTATTTCAAAATGAACACACTGATATCGTTTGGGTGTGGGATGTCTATGGTGAGTTGTGGGAGAAATTGGGTTTTTGTAGATGCAGACAATCTCTTTTATGCCAGAAAAATGGAGTCCATAACTCAATAGCAAAAAGACAGTGAAGTTGCTCTATAGGTAAGAACAGCTTAATGAAGGGGGACTTGGGGGCAAGTGGCAAGTGCTTCGGAGCCTACTAAAGAACTGCCGTCTTGTCAGCACAACCAGTCTTTAGAAAATCTCCACTTAACATTGAATTGCGCCAGTGTTCCCACTGCCAGAGCCAAGCAATACATTTGAAACTCGAGGTAAATAAGTTGTCCTATTGAGTTCCAATTTTAGAAATGTGGGCTTCCCTGAGTCATACAGGAGCCGCAGAGAACACAGGGCTTTGCTCCCTAAACATGGGCTAAAGGAAGACATATCCCTACCTTTCTAAGACAGCATCACACACTTTCTTTCCCACAAGCAGTGGCCTCCTGAGAGCCAGGACATAACTTTACAGTGACATCTGAGAGTGTGGGGACTCGGACGTGACAACAACTCTTTGAGGAGAAGTCCCAGGCTGGACAGACACCCTGGCAGGCTGCATGTGGCCTGCTGCTCCACTGTCCTTTCCACTGGTCCATATCAAGCAAGGATTTGTCTAAGAAGATTACCTTGGAAGACTTTCTCTTTGTTATATATTTGTAAAATCTTCTTTAAAGAAACACAAAATTTTATTTATATGGGGAAATTGCTACTCCACAGAGTCAGCAATTGCTACACATTTATAATGTTTTAATACCATAAGAAGTCACCATAAAAATGATGGGAAATTCATTTCCAATGGAGAGTTAGATGAATATCCTTTGTACTCCTTCACTAAATACTCAAACAATAAACATTAAAACAACACTTTAGGTATAAGTTGGTAGGCTCTCATTCTAAAATGGGAAAGAAGTTTCAAATCTCTTTTATTTTATTTTATTTTTTTAATAATTTTATTTTTTTAATGGGGTGACATCAATAAATCAGGATAAATATATTTAAAGATAACATGTCCAGGTTATCTTGTCGTTCAATTATGTTGCATACCCATCACCCAAAGTCAGATTGTCCTCTGTCACCTTCTATCTAGTTTTCTTTGTGCCCCTCCCCCTCCCCCTTTCTCTCTCCCTCCACCCCCTCCCCGCATAACCACCACACTCTTATCAATGTCTCTTAGTTTCAATTTTATGTCCCACCTACGTATGGAATAATGCAGTTCCTGGTTTTTTCTGATTTACTTATTTCACTTCGTATAATGTTATCAAGATCCCACCATTTTGCTGTAAATGATTTGATGTCATCATTTCTTATGGCTGAGTAGTATTCCATAGTGTATATGTGCCACATCTTCTTTATCCAGTCATCTATTGACGGGCTTTTTGGTTGTTTCCATGTCCTGGCCACTGTGAACAATGCTGCAATGAACATGGGGCTGCATGTGTCTTTACATATCAATGTTTCTGAGTTTTGGGGGTATATACCCAGTAGAGGGATTGCTGGGTCATAAGGTAGTTCTATTTTCAGTTTTTTGAGGAACCACCATACTTTCTTCCATAATGGTTGTACTACTTTACAATCCCACCAACAGTGTATGAGGGTTCCTTTTTCTCCACAGCCTCTCCAACATTTGCTATTACCTGTCTTTTTAATAATAGCTAATCTAACAGGTGTGAGGTTAGGAAGAATAAATATAATCAAGATGGCCATATTACCCAAAGCAATATACAAATTTAATGCAATTCCCATCAAAATTCCAATGACATTTTTTGAAGAAATGGAGCAAAAAATCATCAGATTTATATGGAACTATAAAAAACCCCGAATAGCCAAAGCAATCCTAAAGAAAAAGAATGAAGCTGGGGGCATTACAATACCTGACTTCAAACTATATTATAGGGCCACGACAATCAAAACAGCATGGTATTGGCAGAAAAATAGACACTCAGACCAATGGAACAGAATAGAAAATCCAGAAATAAAACCACATATATATAGTCAAATAATTTTTGATAAAGGGGCCAACAACACACAATGGAGAAAAGAAAGCCTCTTCAATAAATGGTGCTGGGAAAACTGGAAAGCCACATGCAAAAGAATGAAACTGGACTATACTTTGTCCCCCTGTACTAAAATTAACTCAAAATGGATCAAAGATCTAAACATAAGACCTGAAACAATTAAGTACATAGAAGAAGACATAGGTACTCAACTCATGGACCTGGATTTTAAAGAGCATTTTATGAATTTGACTCCAAAGGCAAGAGAAGTGAAGGCAAAAATTAATGAATGGGACTACATCAGACTAAGAAATTTTTGCTCAGCAAGAGAAACTGATAACAAAATAAACAGACAGCCAACTAAATGGGAAATGATATTTTCAAACAACAGTTCAGATAAGGGCCTAATATCCAAAATATACAAAGAACTCATAAAACTCAACAACAAACAAACAAACAATCCAATAAAAAATGGGAACAGACACTTCTCCCAGGAAGAAATACAAATGGCCAACAGATATATGAAAAGATGCTCATCTTCTTTAGTTATTAGAGAAATGCAAATCAAATCTCTTAAAAGGAGACAAAACTTTCCTAAAGATTCCACACACAGAGAAGAACATGGTTTTTATAGTTAAGAAACACTAAATAAATTCTGTTTGACCAAGTTTCTTTTCTAATACAATATCTAGTTAAAATAGCTATATAAATAATTAATATATAAAATATGTAGTCTTTTCATGATTAAGTATACTATTTGAAAATATGCTTTCAGAGATAAGTAATTAAAAATTGAGCAATGGACATTCATTACTTCTCCGGACAAAATTTTGTTTTAGGGAGCTTTTGGTATTTTTGTAGTGGGTACTACTTCAAGGAGCTAGAATCTACCAGAATTTCTCAGAGCCATACTTTATTTAACCCTTTCCTTATAAATAATGTTTTAATCAGTTCTCTGATGATTTTCCCCCACAGAAATAAGCCTATTTCCTATATATAATATAAGCTTATGAAAAATAGAATTCAATATATTTTCTATGTTTTGATTTAATTTCTAAAAAATATATGTCATTGTGATTGATAACTGCATGAGACAAGATTGACAGAAATATTAAAGTCCCTGCATGAGAAACAAATCTATAAGTAACTTCTGATCTGTAATAAAACGATTAGAAGCTCATTCACAATAGAACTGTTCTTAATATGACTGAATTAGGTCTGCTTTGTTTCTTTTATACAGGGAACTGCTTTTGCTTTTCTTATGCAGCAATTCCACTTAGAATAACCACCCTCAGATACCATATGTTCAATAGCTTCCCTTTCACTGCAGTCACTTAAATACCTACCCTCTGATTAAATGGCTAGGGCATCTTCTAGCTGTTACAATTCTAGTTTAAAGAAGAAATATATCAAAATTGTTTCAAAATGGTGAACATTTTGTGTATATAGTTTGACAAAGTGATATTGGAAAGATTGTATAGTCTTTTTTTTTTTTTACTTATTTATATTTTTTAAATTTATTGATTTTAAAGAGAGAGAGAAAAACAGGGAACGGGAGGGATGGGAAGCAGCAACCAGCAGTTGTTTCCCTTACGTGCCTTGACCAGACAAGCCAGGGGTCTTGAACCAGCGACTTCAGCATTCCAGGTCGTTGTCTTATCCACTGTGCCACCACAGGTCAGGCTGAACAGTCTTTTATAATGTGTTGACTAAAACCAGAACTGTGTAGTCAAAGGGAATTACAATAAGAGAAAACGAACATGCTATTCTTCCAAAGGGAAGACAGAAATAATATATTTTGATGACTTCACCTTTTTTTGTCAGGTAATGATTAAAAACTTGGCAGAAATGAATGTTTGTTGTGTTTTGTGTCAACTCTAATAGGATAAGCAAATAAGAATTGTTACTCCCAATATTCAGAGAAACATAAAGCTGCTCCCTGTCAATAGTATCGCTCTAATATAGCTCAGGCTTAAAACGGCACTGATTAAAGTTATATTCACACTGCCCAAAAAGTGCCAAGTGCTGAGAAAAATCCATCTTAAATTACTTCTATGCCCCTCAGTTAGAAAACCCAAGTTATTATGAATACCTCAATGATCACTTGTTCATTCATCCATCTAAGCATTTAGTCATTCAGAAAGCAGCTCTCCAAGCACCTACATGCTTGTCCCATGCTCAGGCACTGGGATAATACAATCACAATCAGGATTTAGTATCTGCCCCTCAGGTCTATGGGAGAAATCAGGCAGAAGGCAGGTGGGGGACCATATTATAAAAAGTGCTTCATTTTGTGTGTACAAAGTGTTGGAGCACCAACTCATTTACTCACTGGAAACTTCAGAGAGGGGACAACAAATTGAGGTGTCTTAAAGAAACCCCTCATGCTTTATTTCCTCTCAAAAAAGTATTTGTTTGTTTGTTTGTTTATTCTACGTTCCCAGAACTTTACCAGAGGTTGTAAATTCAAGGGCCTACAGGAAGTAAGCCAGTAATATAAATAAGTCAAATCTGTACTCTGTCCTGAAAGAGCAGTGCTATTCAAATTCCAATGAACTGCTACTATGTAGTAACGCCACTCTATAAATACTAGATCTATTCGTTTTCCAAAAGAAACTTAAAATTCAGATTTTTTTTTAATTATGTGAGAGGTGAGGAGGCAGAGAGACGGTCTCTAGCATCAGCCTGATCAGGACCCAAACGGCAAGCCCTCTACAGGGCGATGCTCTGCCAATCTGGAGCCACTGCTTCGTTGCTAGGCAACTGAGCTATTTCAGCACCTGAGGCAAAGCCATGGAGCCATCTCAGCACTCTGGGCCAACTTGCTCTAATCATTCAAGCCATGACTGCAGGAGGGGAAGAGAGATAGAGAAGGAGAAAGAGAAAGAGGAGCGTGAGAGGTGGAAAAGCAGGTGGTCACTTCTCCTATGTGCACTGACTAAGAATTGAACCTGGGACTTCCACACACCAGGCAGACACTCAACTGCTGAGTCAACTGGCCAGGGCCAAAATCCAGATTTTTTAATGCTGGCTACCACTTAATATTTTTTAGCCTTGTGCTGGACAAATGAAACACCCCTAGGCCAGATCACCCACTGGCCACTGGTTTGCAACTCCTAGTTTTCACTTTAGATAATAGCACCCTAAGGTGATACGTGGGTAAGAACTCATGCACTTTATTTTATAAGCTGTTTCTGTCACAAAACTCCTGAGCTATTTAAAAAGATTACTCATCTTTTCGATATTGGTGGGAACTTTAGACAGTCAGCCTATATATGTTCTATAATTGCAGCTTTAGAAACACATACATAGCCTGAAGGGAAAGAATTTTTACTCTCTTTTAGAGAAGTTTTCAATCTCTAATGGTGTGATATTTCCTTAAAAATATAAGTACACTTTGCAGATGGCCTAAATGGACTTGGGTAGGCACAAAGGGTTAAATTAACTCCTAAAGCGGAGGAACTTGCTTCTCTTAGCGCCACAGAGGAGGGCTACTGGGAGCTTTTCATGGCAACAGCAAGCCTGGTCTTTCTCAGCCCCACACAGATTCACTTTTCTCCTCTATAAAACACACTCTCCTTGGAAACTTAAACATGACTTTGGCTCAAATAAGCAAGAAACATGCCATTTGTAGACAATAGAGCTTCATAAGGCAAAGAAATTACACGAATTTTTGCCATTAGAAGCAAAGCAAATGGAGTGCAAAAGCATAGTTGAGATGCTCTTAAGTGCTCAGCCCCATGAAAGGCCACTGTTTTGCTGCCCCAACAGTATTGTTATTAAATTTTAGGTTTTAGAGAGGCAATGTACGGGGGAAAAAGAAAAGCAGAGCACTGTCACAGCATCAGACAAAGTGCTGTCCTAATGCAGTTTTTGCATAATGTGCTAACATCCCACTCTCACAGATGTCACCGAAAGTAACCAGTCCCAGTCAAAGTGGGCTCTGCGGTGATCCACATGATTAGTCAGAAACAAAACTGTACTAATGCAGAAAACAATTTCAGATCCAGCTATCGCATTTGGGAAAGCTGTGAATATATTCAACATTGGCAGTGCTTTAGAATAATTTTGTTTGCTTCAGAATTAATTCTTGGGTTTTACATTTGAAGAGCTCTTGGCAAAATAAAATAATGATGACGATGATTCCATTGTGTACTATGATACCATATTATTTCTCATTATGATAACTGAACGAAGCCAAAATGTGCCCCTTTGCAAAAGGCTAAATATTTGGCAGGCACATAATAATCACTACATTGTTGGTAACAGTATGAGGCAGGAGGCACTCTCTGTTCATTGCTAGTGTGACTGTACATTAACACAAACTTTGGTAAAGGCAATGAGGTAGTGTATGTCACAAAATCTTTACGCCTACACTTTGGATACAAGTCCGTTTCTAGAAATATATCTTAGATAATCAAGTGGATTATTTATTATAGCTAATAATGAAAATCAAATTGGCATTAATAGCCCACTGGTTAAATAAGTCATCCACACAGTGAGTGGTATGTTTATGCATTGAGGCAGATCCTTGTACTTCATAATGTGAAAAGCCTATGACATGTTGCAAGATGTCCAAAGTATATTGCTAAGTGAACAAAGTAGCTTTCAGAACAGGATGTATATGCGTGTGTGTATACACATACATGTCTATATGCATGCATAAAGTGTTATACTGAGAAAGATAAAAATAAGAACAGAAGAGTAACACAAACATGCAAAGCATAGCCTTCCAGAGGACTGGGCAGGAAAAAAGTAGGAATTGGGAAATTTTAGTTCTACTTTACTTAAGCAGTGTTTGATTTCTTTTAAGTATGTGTAGCCAGTTTATTGCTCATGCAGGAACTGATAAATTATAATAAAAAAACAATGTCATCTTTCACTCCTTACTGCTTTCACACATGACCTGTGGGATTTTCCTCTCCCATCTTTAATGATATTTAGGGCAGATCCCACTGTCTTTCCATTAATTTTATTTGAATAATTAATCTAATTCCAAATTTTAATCTCTCATACTAATAAAGCTTCTCCACTCCCTGGCACAATTCTGATGCCTGGTTTGGGGAATAGGAGCAACAAAGTGTTCCCCTTGTCCCACTTCTCTTTCCGTACCCAGTTGTAAATGTATGATTTTGATCATCGGTTTGTGGTTATGCACATAAATGTCCTTGTTCATAAAAATGAACACCAAATAAACAATAAGGGGTAAGGGATATTATGCTTTCAACTTTCAAATAGTTTGGTAAGTAAAATTTACATACAGACAAAGAGAAGGGAAGAGAAAAAGTAAAGTAAAAAAAACGATAAAACAAAAATGATAAAACAAATGTAGCAAATTGTTAATAATTTTTTTATTTCTGTGAAAGGAAGAAAAGAGTTCTTTATGCTAGACTGCAAATTTTTGGCAAATATTAAATTATTTCTAAAAACAAACCTTCAACAACATTTGATGCCTACCCCACTCACGCCTGTCTTCTGCAGCGCCGGCCTGGCCCCTTGGAAACTCACCCAGGTGCGCAGCCTGTCGCAACAGTTGCTCTCATTTCACTCTGCCACCAACAGCTGCTTTTTGACTTTGCCAATCAAGAGCTAGAGGACACATATCAATCTTTCCCAAGTTCTCACTTAGCCAGCAGCACAGGCAAGACCTAGAAGTTTTTGCAGCCCACCGAGAAGCCATCTGAAGAATCCAAAGCCAGACTCCCCTTTTGGTAAGCCCTGTCTTTCCCATGGGTTTGCTTAGTTGACAGTGAAGGTTGGAGGGTGTGAATAGTTGAGTGCTACTATATTCTTGACTATTGAAAATTACTCCCAGAATGAATTCCAAATCCTTCTCTGAATAAGCTCCTGGAGATGAGGTGTCCTATAGATTAGCAAAGCTTATATAGATACATCTAATTTCTTTAGCTGTGATAAAAATTCAATCATTCATCACCATCTCTCCCCCTACACCTTCCTCCATCTCCCCTCACCCCTCTCCCCTGACAATCATTACACCGTTGTCCTGTTGCCCATGTACATGAGGTTTTTCTCTTTTTTTTTTTTTGCTCAAACTCTCTACCCGCCCAACCCCGCCCCCCAACACTCCACCTCCAACAGCTGCCAACCTGCTGTCTATGAGTCTGTCTCTACTTTGCTTGTTAGTTTATTTTTTAATCAGATTCCACATATAAGTGAAATACGGTACATACTTCTCTTTCTCTGCCTGGCTTATTTCACTTAGCATAACGCTCTCCAGTTCCATCCATGCTATCACAAAAAGGAAGATTTCCTTCTGTTCTACAGGTAATATGCCACTGTATAATGTACCACAACTTTTTTATCTACTCATCTACTGATGGGCACTTGGAAGAAGACTTGACTTGAGGTGATTAAACACACACTACAGTGTCCAGATGATGTGTTGTGAAATTGTGCACTTAAACCTGTATAATTTTGTTAACCAGTCACCTCAACAAATGCAACAAAAAGGAAAAAAAAGTCAACTGAAGTCAACAGAAAAAATTCTATTTTATATCCTGTTCCACATATATAGCTTCAGTGGCAGAAATGTTTATAAAGCTAAAGAATAGAATGAATAAGCTAAGTTTTAGATACATTTATTTTCTCCATACTTCAAGAAGGTATGTGTGTCTTTCTCTTATCTTAGTGATGTGAAGACTCCTTCAATTTCAGGTTCTCCCCTGTGTAGACCTGAGCTCACTGATGGGATGAAGAAAGAAAGAGGCCAGGAGAAGAGTAGCTTAGATAGGTTCAAAGAAATGGAAACAGAAAGAGAAACAGGATATCTAGCCAGCTTTGGAAGAATATAAATTTCTGAAGGTACTCCAAGTAGTCAAGACCAAAATCCTCTGGCCCTGTTGATGTCTAGGGAATTACCAAACCTTTAGAGGGAAAGGTTGTAAATACATCTATAGAAATTAGCCTCAAGATACCATAGCTCCCAGACTCATCTAAGAAAACTTTATGTCCTCCATTTTGGTAGCAAAATATTAGTTATCTGCTTACCATTGACTATATGGTCTTGGACAAAAATAACAGTATAACCCTTGAAGAGTTGAAGACTAGCATATTTTTTCTGACTCCCACATACAAATCTGGGGTGGTCCTAGGCAATAAAAGGGACTCCTAAAATACTGAGTTTCAAAATTATACTTATTTGATTTAAAGAAAAGGTACGATTCTTATATACCTGAGTTTGTAAGATCATTCATACCAGTGACACTTTTACAGTAATACAATAATACAGAGATTTCCCTTTTAGTAAAAGTATTTGCTGCTACTCAGTCACATCAAGGAAACTCAGTAGCACATGCTATTGTGCTAGCACTATGGTAAAATTCACTGCCTTTCTGGGTCTTAAAATTAGATATAAAAATATGATTCTTCTTATACTCGTATATTGTGTTTAATACTGTAATAAACCTGTGTGCTTAGTCATAAGATAGGATCAGCCTCCTACTTTTCTGGTGTAGTTCATTCTCTGTGTGATTTGAGGTCTTAATATTGATTTAAGGACCATGAGCAGGTAGCTTCCATAGCAGGTAGAATCAATACTCACGGCTTCAGCAACCTAAAGAGTTCACGTGGGTGTGGACATCAGCACCTATCACCCAGTACTAGCAGTCTGCACAAACCACACTGTGGCATCTCCACCAGCAGGGTGGTTTAGGACACGTCAGTGATCACCTTAATAGCTGTCAGAGAAAACAATGAAAGAAAGTGATCATCATTATGTGGAAACCAAGAAAATGCCTTTGAGTACACAGGAATTGAGTGCAGGAGGGAAGGAATTCTGAAGCAGGCCTGGAAATGAAGGAAGAGACAGAGAGTGGGAGGACGGTGGACAAGGTTCAGAATTGCCATTCTGTGGCTCGGATTTGGGTCGGAATCTGGTGCATGCATTCCCCTGATTGAAAGGAATATAAAAGTAGCCCACGTTTCCTACCTTAGAGGAAGTCTGAAGTCTGCAGCCATGGGAATGCATCAACAATTCTAGTGTCTGTCTAAGCCACTTTGGGGCAGTGAGTCAGAAAGTGCAGGCAGAGAAGTCCATAGAATAGCATACCTTCACTAACTCTACCACTTACTAACTTTTCCATGTTTCATGGAGTCACCTTAATCCTATAAACCTCAATTTTCTAGTCTATCAAAGAGAGATAACAATGATGTTGCTGTAGTTCTGATTTATTGTAGACCTAACATTAAGAAATGAGTCTGCTATATGTATATATGTGCTATTTTCCTGTGAGTATGCTATTATGTATCCAAGTCAGAGTCCCACTAAGAGTTCTGAGCCCAAAGTGAGGAGGAAGGATGCTTTCTTCTACAGTATGGATATACGGTACCCTGAAGCCTAGAAATCCGGTGCCCCATTCTTCACTCTACACAGGCTGTGGCACAGTAAGGGATGTTGTAGCAAGAACAATTATATATGTGGAGCTTTCTACAAGTCAGTTCACATTTGAAATGAATATCACAAGACTCTTTAAGAGCCAAGAATGTAACAGAAGGACTTGAGTCCAGAAAATGATTGATAGCTACTTGGAATGACTATCAGAATTCAGTTGAGAGTCTATGGGACTGCTTCCCAATTTATAGTAGATTTTAGTAGCCAAGTGATTTCCTGAAAGAGTGAAGACTCTTCCCTTATCCAAAAATCTTTGACATTCACATTGAAATATTTCAGAGATAAGGCTATAAGAATGTCAGCCTCTTAAATATTATTTCTTTTGTCAGTATTCAGGAGAGGGTTGGGGGGAAATCCTACCAAATTTCTTTAGTCTCTAGCTCCGTCTACTCAATGGCACCAAAGGAGCAAAGGAACACAAAGACATGAACCGCTCTCCTAGAGAAATCCTGGAGGTAGACTTCTTCCCTTAATATTGTTCACTAGGAGCTGAACATATTGCAGGAGGAAGAAGCTGCAAGACACTCTCCCAGTAGTTTGTCATTGTCAGGAGGCACTGGGCTAGGGGCCCTAAGGAGCTTTACTTCTGCTTTCTCGGTTTCATGCTAATACAATTCAAGTGCTCACTTCTACCCAGGGAGTGTGAGGCAAGCACAACAATCTTATTAATAAATCCCAGGATTGGCCCTGGCTGGTTGGCTCAGCGGTAGAGCATCTGCCCAGAGTGTGGAAGTCACAAGTTCAATTCCCAGTCAGGACACACAGGAGAAGTGACCATCTACTTCTCCACTCCTCCTCTTTGACTCTCTCTGTCTCTCTCTCTCTTTCTCTAGCCACCTCTCTTCCTACTGCAGCCAGCCATGGCTCATTCGAGCAAGTTGGCCTCAGGCGCTATAGATGGCACCATGGTCTCACTTCAGGTGCTAAAATAGTTCAGTTGCCAAACAACAGAGCAATGGCCTCAGATGGACAGAGCATCACTCCCTAGTTGGCTTGTCATGTAAATCCCAGTTAGGGCACATGTGGGAGTCTCTCTGCCTCCCCACCTCTCACTTAAAAAAATTAAATAAACAAACAAATAAATAAATAAATCCTGGAATTTCTACCCTTTACTCCATTTACTAACACAGATTTTCTAAAGTAAATTCTGTATCATTTTTTAAAAATTTTTTATTTATTTATTTTAGTGAGAGAGAGATGGAGAGAGAGAGAGAGAGAGAGAGAGAGAGAGAGAGAGAAACAGAAATGATATCTGTTCCTGTATGTGTCCTGACCGGGGATTGAACCAGCAACCTCTGTGCTTCAGGACAATGCTCTAACCTACCGAGCAACCCAGCCAGGGCAAGTCTGCATCATTAATGGTAAAGTAGTTGTACAAAATAAGTTGCTTAGATTCCATTTACAAAGCATGAATTCATAGTTCTTAAAATTGAGAAAAAAATAACAATTTTCAAACTCCCTCTTTCCTTAGCTGCTGCCATGGTTAGTGTTTCTTAAATGAAGGTTAGGGGCATGGGCTAGACCAGGTCTTTGGGTTTCTACTCTGCTGTTGTCTCTGGGTTATCAGAACAGGTTCTCAACAGCTCTTATCAAAAATCAATAAACTCCATTATATCTTTTACCATGAGATTCATATTACCTATGACAGTTGATAGAGATTATGGTTAAAAGCATGGACACTAGGGTTCAGACTGCCTTTTTCTCAATCTCAGTATTATACTTACCAGCTATTTATCTATTGACCTTGGGCAAGTAACTTACATCTTTCTGTGACCTTTTATCCATATTAGACATCTGTGTAGTGGTTCTTACATCAGAGAGAGAATGTAGGTAAAGCACCTTGCAGTGTCTAGCACCTAGCAAAGTGATAAAAAATCATGGCAATGATTAGCACTATCATCATCATCATTATTATTGTTATAGTTACTACAGAGATAAACAAGACTATAGATTATTTTAATTTATTAAGAATATCAAGGATGCATTTTAAAATAATATACTTTAAATTTATAGCCCTAACAAAACTTTTTTACAATGTACTAAATAATGTTCAAAATATAAGATTTTTTTAAATGACCATAGATATATTTGCAGGTGTAAGGACAAATACCAGTTAAAAATAAGAGATTTAATTCTCCCTGTTGAAAGAAAACAGAAGAGACAACACTCCTTTTGCCTAGAACATTTACTTTAGAAATTTTCTAATTGTAAATCCTTCCTTTGTCTTTTTGAAATATATGCAAATCTTTTAAAAGCTCAATAGGCTTCTTGCCAGCTTGAGGACTCAGGCACCTTGTTTATGGGCACCATCTATTTGAAATCTAAACATCAAGGAGACGGAGGCTCTGTGTCAGTTTCTTTGAGAGAGTAGGAGGCAAACTTCAGGATATCCTGCTCCATATTGTAAAACTACCTCGTGTCACACAGATATGAGAACTTTATTTTCTTTTGGATAAAGCTAAAATATAGATAGCCACCCCAATTACCAGTTAGGATGAATTATGTGTGTGATAAATAGTACTGTCAAGTCTTCTGATTTGAGGACTTGAAAACAAGTGGGGTAATGGGCTATATACCTGCTTGGTTATAGAAAAGAGTGAGATTTCTTTCTACCTTTGCAATCTCTTGGTGGATTGCCTATCATGCACACCACATTTTGGTAAAATGTTTCTTCAATAATAAATATTTTCTTTCACTTATAGGTTTTTCTGAGTTGGCAGGGATTTTTTTTTATTTTGAATTTTAATTTTTCCAACACATATAAATCATTTAGTAGAAGGTTCCAAATGGAAAAGAAAAAACTTGCAATACTGTCTTATTCATAAGATAGTGTAGTTAATTGCTAATTCAGGATATCACAAATTCTCAAACTTCATTGTCTCAATTCCATTTATATTTGGCCATTGACTTTGACAATATTAATGTTACCTGAGCTTCTATAAAGAAAAGCAATGGTTAAAAGATGCCCGTATTATTTTGTGTTCTAAGAAATGGCTTGCTGCAAAGAGCCACCCTTCCCATATGACTTAGATAATGCCTCTCATTTACTTTTAACAAGGTCAGACATAGATGCTCATTCTCATTCTTTCCCTCAAAAACTACTAGTTGAGCCCTGGCCAGTTAAGCCCTAGCCAGAGTAGTAGAGCATGGGCCTAGAGTGTGGAAATCCCAGGTTTGATTCCCAATCAGGGCACACAGGAGAACTCTACCCCTCCCCTCTCTCACTTCTTTCTCCCTAATCTCTTTCTTTTTCTTCTCCTCAGCCAAGGCTCGATTACAGAGAGTTGGCCCTGGGAACTGCTCCAAGGCCTCTGCCTCAGGCGCTAAAAAAAAATTTTTTTTAAATAGCTCTGGTTGCAACAAAGCATAACCTCAGATGGGCAGAGCATCACCCCCTAGTGGCCTTGCCTGGTGAATCCCCAGTCCGGGTGCATACAGGAGTCTTTCTCTGCCTCCCCTCCTCTCACTAAAAAAAATCTATTAGTTGACCCATTTTGTTCCTACTGATCAATTACAACAAAATGCTTTTTAACAAAATTTTGGTTGTTTTTCACTTCTGCCCTGATTCCTGAACTTTCATCAAACCTACAACCTGAGCCAGCATACAATACCTCCTTAATAACTCCCTACTGACTCTGAAATGAAGCCATACGCATAAGTCTACAGGAGCTAAGCAGAGTTGTTAAAGACAGGACATTGTGGACATCACTCATTCATAAGGTCATCAGGAGTCAGAGATGACTCAACAGCATGTAACACCCACACTTAGAGGAGGCTGATCACAGAGTAAAACGAACTCTGGTCTACTGTCCCATCAAGCCAGCTGTACCTTTCCATCTTCTCCATCCCACTTCCACCAACAAGTTGAGTCTAGCTTTCCTTAGTCCTCCTAATTAAAGAAAACCTAGTCCTTGAGACTCACAGATCTCATAATCAGAGTGTTTCTTATTGCAAAAGTCCTCTCCTGCTATTGAAATAGTTCCTTTCATACCTTTTATAATAATTCTCTTGAAAAAGATCTCTGCTTACCTAAATCTGAATACTTTTATGACTACTTATTTCTCAGCTAATTCATGTTTACATAAAAATCAGGCAAACAAAAACTATAGTTTTTGTATGAATTTACTTACAAAAGAAAATCAAAATGTAAGTTATTCAATTTTTACAAATTGACTTTCACCTTGATTGTTATGATCACTCTTTGTTTTATGAAACAAATATTGCTTCTAAAAATGATAAACTAGGCCTTGAACAGTTGGCTCGGTGGTAGAGTGTCAGCCCAGTGTATAAAAGTCCCAGGTTCAATTCCCAGTCAGGGCACATAGCAGAAGTGACCGTACACTTCTTCATCCCATTCCTCTCTCTCTCTCTCTCTCTCTCTTCCCCTTCCACAGCCATGGTTCAAATGGTTTGAGTGAGTTGGCCTGAGCACTGAGGATGGCTTTGTGGCCTTGCCTCAGCACTAAAATATCAATAGCTTGATTGCCAAGCAATGGAGCAGCAGCCCCAGATGGGCAAAGCATTAGCCCCAGATGGGGCTTGCCAAGTGGATCCTGTTTGGGGCATATGTAGGAGTCTGTCTTTCTGCCTCCATGCCTCTCACTTAATAAAAAATTTTTTAAAAACATAAACTAATAAAATGTTTTTTCTGGATATGTTTTACCTAAACTGAAAGATTCTTAATAATAGCAGACATCTTCCCTTCAGCCATTATTTTTCTTTATTATTTATTGATTGATTTTAGAGACACAGAAAAAGGAAGTGAAAGAGAGGAGCATTTGTGGTTTCATTTAGTTGTGCATTCATTGGTTGCTTTCCATATGTTCCAGGACTGGGGATCAAACTTGCAACCTTGTCATCTTGAGAAGACACTCTAACTGACTGAGCTACCAGCCAGGACCCTCTCTAGCCATTATTGAGTTTGTTCCACTTACTTCATGAATGTATTGAATTTACTCAATTGGTTGAACGCTAATAGATTATTTCCATCTTAGAAATTAAAATAAAATAATTAATTTGATTTCCAAGAAATTGACTTTTTAAAATGTTTTTAAAATGCAGATAAATATCTTGCTGCAGAAGAGCCACCAATCTCACTTTACACAGAAAAAAAGCAGTGTATATTCAATATCAAAGAAAGTATGGATGATGCAGAAATTTAAAGTAATGTTTTTCAGATTTTAATATGCATTCAAATCACTGGCAAAGTTTGTTAAAATACAGATTGCTAGGCCACCCCCAGAGTTTCTGATTTAGTAGGTTTAGGAGGACCTAACAATTTGCATTTCAATTTTTTTCTCTTTCTTTAATTGAATTCACTGGGGTGATATTGGTTAATAAAATTATATAGGTTTTAGGGGTACAATTCTATAATACATCATCTGTATATTATAGTGTATGTTTAGCACCCCAAGTCGAGTTTCCTTCTATCACCACCTACACCCCCTTTACCCTCTCCTACCTCTGCCCACCCCTCTTTATAAGCTCCCAATGTTGTCAATGCTGTTGGTTTTACTAACACGCCACTGATTAGAGCAGTTCTTTTTTTACTCATTTATTCAACAAATATTTATTTATTGAGTACCTTCTGTGTGCTAAGCACTATTAAAAAAACAGACAGACATATCTGGAGTTTCAAAGATGTAAATTGATAAATGTAAAGAGTAAACTAGATAAATAGGTAAAATATAGAGGATATTGGTGATAAACGATATCACGAAGGAAAAGAATAAATCTAGGAATGGAGGTATAGACGTTTTAGTGGCCATTATATGTTAAAATTCTGATAGGTCCAGCGGAGAAATTCTCCCTGACAAGATGTTTTGATTAAAACCTAAATTATATTCAACAAATGGTCTGGATCTACTATAAATCTCCATGCAAATAAATGAATCAATGTACGTCAGGTGATGGGCACACAATGCAATATACAGATCATGGATCATAGATATGTACATTTAAAACCTATATGATCCTGGCAATCATTGTCACTCTAATAAATTTAATGATTAAAAAGACACAGATATGGGAGGAGGTGGAATCAGAGAGAGCCTTATAGTACTGTGAATAGAATAGGAAGCCTGTGTTTGAACGGAATAAATATAATTTATATTTTAACAGAATTACCCTGACTGCTGGATTGAGGATAAAGAACAGAAGAGAGGCCCTGGCCGGTTGGCTCAGCGGTAGAGCGTCGGCCTAGCGTGCGGAGGACCCGGGTTCGATTCCCGGCCAGGGCACACAGGAGAAGCGCCCATTTGCTTCTCCACCCCTCCACCGCACTTTCCTCTCTGTCTCTCTCTTCCCCTCCCGCGGCCGGGGCTCCATTGGAGCAAGGATGGCCCGGGCGCTGGGGATGGCTCTGTGGCCTCTGCCCCAGGCGCTAGAGTGGCTCTGGTCGCAATATGGCGACGCCCAGGATGGGCAGAGCATCGCCCCCTGGTGGGCAGAGCGTCGCCCCATGGTGGGCGTGCCGGGTGGATCCCGGTCGGGCGCATGCGGGAGTCTGTCTGACTGTCTCTCCCCGTTTCCAGCTTCAGAAAAATGGAAAAAATAAAAAATAAAAAAGAAAAAGAAGAACAGAAGAGAAGCAAGAGCAGAGGCAGAGAGACCAGTGAAGAGGCTATTGTGATAACCACCCATTGAAGTTTACTTTATTCACCACAGACATGCAGCATGCTCTAAATCAGTAGGCTACTGTTTATAGCATACGCATGGTAGTACAATTAAACCCCTACACAATGCACGAAATGGGTATCAAAATATCAAATGCATATAACATGTGCTCTTGTTATTGAAAAGTTAATGAAAATAAAACCAGAAAGAACAAATAATATTGAAACTTACATAATCATTGTACTCAGAATTCAGCAAATCCCAAATAATCACACTTTTTAAACCTCTTTTGTTTGGCCTCCTTTGGGAGATAACTGATTCTCAATCCCCAACATTTTTACCACTTCCTAACCCTACAGAGCTAATCAGAGGACAGAAGCCAAATTGCCAATCAGGTCATAGCCAAATTTACATTTTATGAGACATTATTGCAGAATAATATCGCTTTCCTATTTTTACTCGATAAACAAATTCAATTTTTGTCCTAGCATAAGTGAAAATTGATCTGTAAGTATAAATTATTATCCATACTCAAAAACAGTGCTCTCACAAATTGGATTATATCAATTGGTCTTTTAATTTTCAACAGTCACAGAACAAAACTATTCTATGATCACTAATTTTTTTATATACAAATTCTTAACTACAACAAAGAATTTATTAGGGAAGATATCCACTTTAAGAAAACCATTTTTATTTTTATTTTAATTTTCAATTTTTTTATTTTTAATTATTTTTATGGAGGTGACATTGGTTAATAAAATTATATAGATTTCAAACATACCATTCTATATGATATGCCATCTGTATATTGCATTGTTCTTCAACCAGTTGAATTACAAAATAGCTAAACTCATGAATTGCCAGAAGAACTGAATAGATCTTCTATGGAGGACCTGACCCTAATATTATTTCTCCCATTTCCAATGCACAAGAGTTTACTTATAATTTGGCTTATTACATGACACTTACTTTTCTGACATGAAACTCAGGGAAAGAAAACCTGTAACAAGACTTCACAAATGTCAAATGCAAAAGCTATCCACACTTCACTACCTAGTAGTGTTATATGTTTTATTACAGACTTTGATAATTATAATAAAATTATAAGAAAAACCTAAAATATATTCTCCAAACTTTGAGGTTACAAGGCTGTATTTTCTGATCGTTACCAAAGGAATTAGCCTAGACGATAAAAAGAACAATCAAAAGTGACATACTAACCACTTGAAAATTATGACACACTCTCTTAAATAACCCCTGGATCAAAAAGATAATAAAATATTTAATTATCTTTAAAGTATTAAAAAAGAGAATAGTTTAGATAATTACAAGGACACTCATAAATATATGTTTTTGATAGATGTAGGGCCAGGGGTAGCGGCTATTATGACCATGCACATGCCAGGTTCTCACTGAATTCAAACAGACTGTAAAGAAATAGTGGAGCCAAAAATGGTAGATCATTCCTTTGTTAAAGTCTCTCACCTGCTGATGACGAGCAAACAGAGAAAACACTTCCCTTACTTCCTTTCACTCATTCAGAGCTCCCAAAGTCCTGACACATTATCCAGTTCCATAACCAGGAGACTCTTCTCCAGTTTCTCCTACAATCAAAGGCCCCACCAGTCTCGGGGAAGCTCACAAAGACACTCACCTCTGGTTCCCCATCTGCACACCTTCTGTTTCTCTGCGCAAACTGGCTTCTTCTTCGGCACTCTGCATTCTCTCTGCTTTCACTCTACAAACATGGCTTCTTTTCTTTTTTCAAAACTTTCTGGCACAAAAACCTCTCTTCCAGCAAACATTAATAAAACAATGATCCTTCCCAAGCAGGAAGGTAATTTGCAATTTCACAGACCACCATTACCTGATGCTGCCCAGCCCCAAATGCAAACTATAAGCAAGCAAACATAAACATCACATTTTACAAACTTATTTGAACAAAAATAGGGAAGCCAAAACATTAGAAATTTGGCTTCAGTAGTAGTAGCTTTTCATTGCAATCAATAGAAGATATGCAAGGGTTAGGAAATGGTTAATCTACTTGCTAGTCTCTCTTAATGGCTCCCTGGCCTGTACTTTGAAATGTAACAAAACGTTTGGCCCTGACTGGTTGGCTCAGTGGCAGAGAGTTGGCCTGGCGTGCAGAGGTCCTGGGTTTGATTCCCGGCCAGAGCACACAGGAGAAGCGCCCATCTGCTTCTCCACCCTCCCCCTCTCCTTCCTCTCTGTCTCTCTCTTCCCCTCCCGCAGCGAGGCTCCATTGGAGCAAAGATGGCCTGGGCGCTGGGGATGGCTCCTTGGCCTCTGCCCCAGGCGCTAGAGTGGCTCTGGTCACGACAGAGCGACACCCCGGAGGGACAGAGCATCGCCCCCTGGTGGGCAGAGCGTCGCCCCCTGGTGGGCGTGCCAGGTGGATCCCGGTCGGGCGCATGCGGGAGTCTGTCTGACTGTCTCTCCCCGTTTCCAGCTTCAGAAAAATACAAAAACAAAAACAAAAAACAAACAAACAAACAAAAAAAACGTTTATCTTTGTAGGAATGTCAGGAAAAGCTTACAGTAGGAAGGGACCTGACAATTAGGGGGGGTTAAATCACAATAATTGTTTATAAAGCCTAGCCACAGGATTTACTGTGAAGAGTCAAGGCCTATAAACTAAGTAGAAATTTAGCCCACCAATGTTTAATCTTTACTTTGTGTCCTAAGAAACAAGGAGTATTTTCACAGATAATTCTCAGAGGCAGATGGTCATAGAGGTGCCAGGTCCCAGCTGTTTCTGGGAGACACCTGATCCCAGCTGTCTTGAAGATTTACCAAGGACACCAAATAGGACCATGCTAATTGGGCCGAGGTTACATCAAAAAAACTTGCAGAGGAGATGTTCCTGCAGCTGAACCCCCACTTCTTGCATATTGTTACTTGACTAACTGCACAGACTTTTCCCTGTTTTTCTTTTGCTCCTGAACCCTATAAAAACCACCAGAACCAGGAGAGTGTTAAGGCAGTTCTTTCGGACAGGAGTCACCTGCTTTCTCAAGTTGCTGTAATTTGACAACACCCCTTATACCTACTCGGTCCTTGTCTCTATTGGCATTAAAGTTGGTGAGTAACCTTGAATCCAGCTTTGTTTTCTGGTTATATTTTTACCATTTAACTATAAGGACTAAAAATAAGCTAAGTATTCAAGGAATTAGAAAATTAAAAAAACACTTAAATTAGTGAAAAAACTTAAAACTAGAAGATAGTAACAAATAAAGAAAACAGAAGTTCTTAAGAAAGATCAGTAAAATAACCAATCAATAGCAAACTTGATTAAGAAAAACTAAAGATAGCTTTAGCCTGTTAGCTCAGTTGTAGAGCGTCAGTATAGCATGTGAATGTCCCAGTTTGATTCCCAGTCAGGGCACACAGTAGAAGCGACTATTTTCTTCTCCACTCCTCCCCTCTCCTCTATCTCTCTCTCTTCTTCTCCCACAGCTATGACTTCATTGATTAGAGTGAGCTGTCCTCTGATGCTAAAGATGATTCTGTGGCCTCTGCCTCAGTCGCTAAAAAAGAATGGCTCTGTTGCTGAGCAACGGAGCAAAAACCCTAGATGGGTAGAGCATCGCCCCCTGGTGGGCTTGCCAGGTGGATCTCAGTCAAGGTGCATGTGGGAGTCTGTCTCTTTGTCTCCCCTTCTGTCAAAAAAACAAACAAACAAACAAAAACCAGAATGCCATAATGAATGAATTAAACAAAATCATTACATAAAATAACTGCAATTCTGTAGCAATATTAACCAACATTTCTGAGCCCACTATTTGCCAGATACTATTCTAAGCCCTTAGCAGATTACTCATTTAATTATCACTAAAATAAACACTTTTGACATAGATACTTAACCATTTTACACATTGAAAAGATGAAGTACAATTACACAATATATTTACCTAACAAATTTGAAAATGTAATGAATAATTTCTTATAAAATTATAATTTTCCAATATGTACTGATAACAGGTAAAGATATTACTAGACAAATAATCACAGAAGAAATTGATAAGGCAATAAAGAACCCATAATATTCAAAAGGGCTGGAAAGTTTCACAAAGGCATTGATAGCTTTTAAAGAAAAGACAATTTCTTCATTGTTTAAGTTGAGGAAGATGAAAAGTTCCTTCATTTTATAAAGCTAATAAATTCTTAATTCCAAAACCTATTTATCTAGCCCCCAAAAAGAAAGAAAACTAGAACAGTTTTTAAAACAATTTTGAAAATGAAAACATCGTCGGCCTGGTGTGCGGGGGACCCGGGTTCGATTCCCGGCCAGGGCACATAGGAGAAGCGCCCATTTGCTTCTCCACCCCCGTCCCCCTCCTTCCTCTCTGTCTCTCTCTTCCCCTCCCGCAGCCAAGGCTCCATTGGAGCAGAGATGGCCCGGGCGCTGGGGATGGCTCCTTGGCCTCTGCCCCAGGCGCTAGAGTGGCTCTGGTCGCGATAGAGCGACGCCCCCTGGTGGGCAGAGCGTCGTCCCCTGGTGGGCAGAGCGTCGCCCCTGGTGGGCGTGCCGGGTGGATCCCGGTCGGGCGCATGCGGGAGTCTGTCTGACTGTCTCTCCCCGTTTCCAGCTTCAGAAAATTACAAAAAAAAAAAAGAAAGAAAAAAAAGAAAAGAAAAGAAAATGAAAACATTAAAAACACACCTCTTGATTTCAAAACTAACTATAAAGTTCTTTGTAATAAAAAGTCAGACTTTATTTTTATTTTTTAGCAAGAGAGAGAGAGACAGTGAGACAGAGAGACAGAGAGAGGGACAGATAGGGACAGACAGACAGACAGGAAGGGAGAGAGATGAGAAGCATCAATTCTTTGTTGTGTCACCTTATTTGTTCATTGAATGCTTTCTCATATGTACCTTGAAGTGGGGGGGGGGGGGGGGACTACAGTTGAGCCAGTAACCTCTTGTTCAAGTCAGCGACCTTGGGTTTCAAGCTAGCACCATGGGGTCATGTCTATGATCCCATGCTCAAGCCAGCAACCCCGCACTCAAGCTGGTGAGCCTGAACTCAAGCCAGTGACCTCCAGTTTCAAATCTGGGTCCTCTGCATCCCAGACCAATGCTCTATCCACTGTGCCAGCTCCTGGTCAGGCTTGACTCTATTTTTTTATATTTAACTGCTAATATCTTTCAAGCCTCACTCCTCCTTCTTTCTCTTTTGCCTCAGGTCAGGGCAAGCAGATAAGAAAATCTTAGCCCCTCTGCTGGCAGGGCCTACAGGAGATTCCAGCCAGCAAGTCTCTGCTGAGCCCACTCTAACCACAACACCCCTAAGCCCATCTCCTTTCCTGACTCTCTTAAACCAGTTTCATATCAGCTTAGCAACCTTGTCCCACTCTCCCTCAGAAACCTCCTAATGTGAGTAATCTTTTTATAAACGTTTTGGTGATGTCATGATTTACCTTGACATTGGAGCCCCAAATCTTGGGTATGGGTCTATCCTACTTCTGCAGTAGGACTACAACACCTCCCACCAGGACAATGCAATATTGTCACCAGGGCAGACACAGAAATCTACAAAACAGAAATTGATGATCAAATGATTTCAATGGTGAAAGGACAATCTTTTTTTTAAAAAAAATGGTACTGAGACAATTGATTAGCATGCTCAAAGTAATGAATGTAGACTCTTATATCATACCATACTAAAAATAATTTTAAAATGGTTTATTGACCTAAATGTGAGAACTAGAACTAAACAGCTTTTTGAGGAATAGAGTAAAAGAAAATCTCCTTGACCATGGATGGATTAGGAAATAGTTATTGTACACCAAAACCACAACACATAATAAGAAATAAATTAACTTCATTAAAATTTACAAATGGTTGCACTTCAAAAGATACTACAAAGAAAACATAATAATAAGTACAGACTGGGAAAAACATTTACAAATCATGTATCTAATAAAGGATTTTCATCCAGAGTACATGAGGAGTTCTTACAACTCAATACTAAAAAGTTAAAGAATGGCCAAAACATTTAGATAGAAATTTCACCAAAAGAGATATCAAATATTCAACTAACACATAAAAAATGCTAAAAATCATTAGTCATTAGAAAAAAATACAAATTAAAACCATGAGCTCTCACTTCCTGCCCATCAAATAGCTATAATAATGACATATATACAATAGCAAGTGTTGATGTTGAAAAACTGAGATTCTCATATGCTTCTGATAGGGGTAAAAAAATGCAACAAGCACTTAGAAAATAGTTTGTCATTTTTTTAAATGGTGTGTATATATGTACCACATGATAAGCCATTCTACCAAGAAAAATTAAACTATATGACCAACAAAATGGTATGAATGGTCACAGTAGTATTTTTTTAATAATAAATAAAAAGTGGAAGCAACCCAAATATCCATCAACTGGTAGAAAAATAAAATATGGCACATCCATTGTTAAAACCAAGATAGCACAGTCAAAATGGAGTTGTTCATGCTGTCTCGCATCACTAAACTGAGACTTAACATACTTTCAGCTCTCCCAGGAATGGAATCTTACACCAGTTAGTCAGGAATCATCTGATTGGTAATCTGTCTGAAAAACCCCAGCCATTCCTTGCAATAACCAACCTGCTTTGTGCCTGGTATTACTTCCTTGTTCCCATTCCCTTCTGCCTATAAAAGTCAGTTTGTACGGCTCCTGGGAGCACCTTTCTACTAGATTGGATGCTGCCTGATTCAAATTAAATTTTGCTCAAATAAACCCTTAGATTTTTTAATATGCCTCACTTCATCTTTTTTTTTTTTTTAAACCCATGTTTTTTTTTTGTTTTATAATTTTTATTTATTTATTCATTTTAGAGAGGAGAGGGAGAGACAGACAGACAGACAGACAGACAGAGAGAGAGCAGAGACAGAGAGAGAGAAGGGGAGGAGGAGCTAGAAGCATCAACTCCCATATGTGCCTTGACCAGGCAAGCCTAGGGTTCCGAACCGGCGACCTCAGCATTTCCAGGTCGACGCTTTATCCACTGCGCCACCACAGGTCAGGCTCACTTCATCTTTTAACAGTCCTGGTGTCAGAAAAGGAAACCAAAAGAGACCCCCAATAGTCCCCAGGAGCGAGGAGCCACCAGGGGAAGTACCTGCTGAGCCCTTTGAGCTGGCTGCAGGCTCAGTCAGCCTCAGCAGGTGGGGGTGAGCTCCAAAACTTGTGCGTTATCAGTTTGCAGACTTTGAGTATTTCCTTTTCTGCACTGGATCCAGAAACTGGCCAGCTTTGGACTGGGCCTGACTTAAGAACTGGTCTGGGTCCAAGTGGGACTGGGTCTGGATCAATTAGCTTCCACTTAAGCCTGACTGGGTCAAGTGTGAGGTCCTCAGTAAATAAAATGTTGTTTTAAGACTGAACAAGCAGATTAACCTTACCAAAGGTAATCTTAAATTACAGTGGTTACAGGAGAAATCTCTTAACCTAGATAAGCTTATCCATTTATGAGGTGACCTGGAGCAAGAGGGGTCTCAGCCAAGCACTCACCATAAAGAACAGAGAGAAAATGATTTTCCACCTCTACAGTTTTCTGGTAAGCAGGATGAGACACCTTGGAACACATGACTCATTTCTTATAGCTCCCTGGAGCTCTTCTCTATCTATGCAACCGCCTGGTGCCTAATTCCAATCAACTTCTGTTCTAATAAACTCTTAAAATATTTAATATGCCTCAGTTTGTCTTTTAATACCATACAATGCAATACTATTCAGTAATGAAAGGAGAAAACTTCTAACAGCATGTTAAGACATGGATGAATCTTAAAAACATTAAGACAAGTAAAAGAGGCCAAATACAGATGATTTTATACTTTAATATTCCAGTATTTATACAAAATATCCAGAAAAGGTGAATTTATAAACAAGAAAAACAAAGAGTGGTTGCCTGGGGTGGAGGAAAGAAATGAGTACTGATTGCACAGGGGCACCGAGGAGCATTTAAGGGTGATAGAAATGTTCTAAAATTGGATTACGGTGAAGGCTGAACAACTGTAATTTAGGAAAGTTCATTGACTTGTACAGTTTAAATGGGTAAATTTTACAGCTTGTAAATTTATCTCAATAAAGGTGTAAAAAAAGTCTTGAGACCTATATATAAAAGGTATGTAAATGGATGCTGAAAAACTATTTGATAAAATTCATCAGGCATTCCAAACTTAGAATAAAAGTCTAAGTTACATTAAAATTAAACAAATATGTTCTATAGGCTGTTAACTGAAAATCAACGGTCATCAGCATTCCAACATGTGGTGATAAAATAAAGCTATTTCCATTAAAATTAGGAACAAAGCCATGGCAATAGTCATGACAATAATTTAACATTTATTAGAGGTTCTAACTAGTTTAAGCAAAAAATATTAGAATTTGAGTATTTAAATGTTGGGAAATAGTAACAAAATGTTTTTGAGATTCAGCTGTGAATTTGGAAAACACAAAGTATTTCAATAAAAATGACTTTAAAATTAAGAGAATTTAGAAAAGCTGACCACAAGACAAATACTTTACAGAAATATTTACTTTTTCCCTCTGCTAGCAATAACCAGTAAGAAATAGAAATACAAAAAAATCATTCGTAATAGTGACAAAATTATAAAACATATAGGTATAATTTTAACAAAAAGGCATATAATCTTTATAAAGCTTTACAATCTAAGAAAGCTTTAAAGTTGTATTAAAAACAAAAAAGCTTGAGAAATCTACTGATATCAGATCTTCATAGATTAATGTATAAATTTATTGCAATTGCATTTAGATTCCCAATTTTGTTTTACTTTAAGCTGGATAAAAATAATTTTAAAGTCATAATGAAAAAAAAATTGTCTGTGTGTAGTTAAAAATTCTTTTTGGAAAAAAGTAGTGGGAAGACCTTTGCTATACTAGATATTAAATTAAACATTATAGTAGTCCTCCTTTATTTGTGGGGATACTTTACAAGACCCCCCCCAAAGGTGCCTGAAACCACAGATAGTACCAAATCCTGTAATACTATGTTTTTTCCTACACATACATTTTTATGATAAAGTTTAATTTATAAATTAGGTACAGTAAGAGATTAACATATAACTAATAATAAAATAGAAAAATGTTAAGAGTATACTGTAATAAAAGTTCTGGGAATGTGGGTTCTCTTTCTCAAAATATCTTCCTGTAGTGTATTCACCCTTCTTCTTGTAACCATGTGGGATGATACGATGCCTACATGGTGAGATGAAGTGAGATACGCTCTGGTCATGTAGCTCAGTTGGTTAGACTACTGTCCCAAAGTACAGAGGTTGCTGGTTCGATGCCCAGTCAGGGCACATACAGGAGCAGATTGATGTTCCTGTCTCTATCTCTTTCCCTTCCTCTCTCACTAAAATCAATAAATAAACATTAAAAAAAGAAGAAGAAGAAGAAGAAGAGGAAGTGAGATGAGTGTAGGCATTGTGACCTCTATTAGTTATACACAGCACTGTTGTACCACAAAAGTGAATCTGATAACTGAGATGGTTACTATGTGATGGACTGGGAACACATGCATCAGCTAGACAAAAGGATGATTCACATTCGACACAGAAGGAAGAGAGACAACACAAGACTTCATCAGACTACTCAGAACTGTGCATAATTTTAATATTGTGAGTTGTTTGTTTGCCAAATTTTCAGACAGTAGTTGACAGTGGGTAATTGAAACTATGGAAAGTGAAATCACAGATGGGGGTTACAGTACTATAATACTATAATTTAATCATTAACAAAAGATACTGACACTTTTATAGACAAAGAGATCAATAAAACATGGTAGCAAAAAATTCCAAAAATATGAGTACTTTTGTACTTCAGGGGGACAAAAATAACCTATTAATAAATGATGGAGTAGAATCCTACTTCACTCAATATGTAAACATAAATTTCAGGATGATTAACTATTTTAAGATTAAAAAACAATACAATAAACCTATATGCTGAAAATTACAGAGATGTATTTATACATCTATGGTGTGGGAAACAAATTACTTACTAAAAAAAAGATAGAAAACTTTGAAACAATTTATCATTGATTACAAAAGCAGTTTTTAATTTAAATTTTTCCCAAAGATAAAAGACACATAATAGACTGGGAGAAAAAAAATCCAACACATATGTCAATCAAAATATTATATTTTCTAATATACAAAGAATTTCCATAAATTATAATCAAGTAAAAATGAAAACAATTATGAATAGCTAATTCTGAAGAAAGAGCATATTCATATGAAAACTTGTTCAGTATCACTAATAGGGAGATATAAATTACAACAAAGAAATACATCAGATTGGCAAAAATATAATGAATTATAATATTCACTCAGTCAAGAAATGAATAAATCTGCATTAATATACCACTAGAATGAGCTGCCGCATTGTTTTTAGAAATAAATTGACAATAGCTACTGAAATGTTAAAATATATAATATTTGACCTACAAACTGACTTTGGAATCTCTTCCTTAGACATAGATGTATGAAGATGTTTGGACGGTAGACTAGCTTCTAACTCTAGTTATGTGATTGGTCAGCAAGTGAGGTTCAATTTGCATATCAAATACAAAGATACATATAAAAATAATACCATAAATTTTTCATATAAGTTGTTTATAGAACTAGGTACACTAAAATGTTTATAATAAAAGACATGTAGGAAACTGTATTCAGTTTTTTTGTTTTTTGTGTGTTTTTTTGTCTTTAGATATGTTCACTTTCATGAGGCACAGGATTAGCAGCAAGTGGAATGACACGCACTGTTTAAATTCTTTGTCTCTCCCACCTTAAAAAGATTACAGAGTCAGCATCACCAACAATGAGAAAAAAATGACACAGTTTGCCCCTCAACATAATGCACTGAATAGGGCCAAACATTACTTATGTAGTATTCTATCTAAAAATACATAAACTGAACTTAATCACAAGAAAAAAATAGAGAAATACAAGTTGGGTGACATTCTACAAAACAATGTCTTTACACTTTAAAATTCTAGTGTCATAAAAGATGAAAAATGCTTACGCATTATTTCAGATGCAAGAAAACTAGAAGAATATGACAAGGAAGCTAAAATGGTTTGACAAGTAAATGTATTTCATGATGCTGTATTGGATCTTAGATTTTTTTTAAATTGCTATAAAAAATATTGGGACACTTGTGAAATTTGAATGAGGGCTATGTGTTAGACACTTGTAATACAGCAATGTTTAATTTTGTAAACTTAATCAATGTGTTGTGGTAGCTAGTAAACTTTCTTTATTCTTAGAAGATTCAGGATAAAATATTTAGGAGTGAAAGATACACACTGAAGTATTGAGGAGTCTGCCACTTACTCTCAAATACTTCAGAAAAATATATATATACACACACATATACTAAAAGTTAATAAATCTAGAGAAAAGCTGTGTGCATGGTTTATGTGCATATTTTATATATTTTTGTAGTTTGAAATGTTATCCAAACAAAACATTAGAAAAAATTCTAGACAATCTGTAATCCTTTAAGTTGTGCTAAGTGGGTGTATTAGAGTTCTATGGAGCAACATAACCACAAGAAGATATATATCATATAATGGAGAAGGGGAGAGAAGGAGACTGAGTTTAAGGAATTGGCTCATGCAATTGTGGAGCTTAGCAAGTATAATATTTATTGATCAGCCTAGCAGGCTGGAAACCCAAGGAGGAGTTGCTGGTGCCAATTTGAGTCTGAAATCTGAAAGGTAGAAACTCAGGCAGAGTCTTTACCTTCAGTCCAGAGGCGTAATTTCTTCTTAGGAAACCTGTCTTTGCTAGTATGGCCTTCAAATGATTGAATGAGGACCATCCTTATTATAAAAAGTAATCTGTTTTATTCAAAAGTCTATTGATTTAAATGTTAATCACATTTAAAAAATACCTACACCACAACATCTAGACTAGTGTTTGACCCAACAACTGCACACTATACCAAGTTGCCAAGTTGACACATAAATTTAGCCATGAAGGGCTAAAGGGACAGGATAGAATATGTTTATTTCTAAATTGAACTTTTAACATAAATGCATAATATCTTATTGTCAATATCTTCTCTCCTCTCCTATCAATACACGTTCGTACACGCACAGGCACATACCACATACACACAAAAAAAGGCAAGACAAAGGTAAATTTATTCAGGCAGCTGTGCTGGTTAGAGTATGTCTGCATTACCAAGGAGTGGTAGCATCAATGTCCACAGCAGCAGCCAATATCCTGTGTCATTCAGGATAAACCACCTGGACCAATAGCTGGACCAGGCCAGCAAACTGCCTGAGGACATTTTTTTCTAATAGCCCTAACCTCCAAGTACATTTCTCTAACTCTCTCAAATTTCTGTGAGCTATCCAAGTCCTCCTAATTACTTTTGTCAGCAAAGTATTTCCTGTTGTTTGCAATTGAGAACTCTGACTCTGAATGTGATTTCCTGATATCACAAAGTTGCTAATATTTGACTTTGGCATGAAGATAGGGCTGAGGGCAGTGAGGGGCCATTTCTTATAGAATGAGACGTTGGTAAACGTTGCTGATAGTGGCAAAGTAGTTGGGTGGTAAAATCAAAGAAAAACTTAGGATGACCTTTAGAATTCTGTATAAAGTTAGAGATTTCTTACTGTCTATAGTGATAACTGCAATAAAGGAAGACACACACTTAGGTTTGATGGTGACCCCATTTAAAAGCTGAGAGGGAGAATGCAGCCTTAGCAGAATATAAACCTAAGACAAAGAAAGAGCCAAAGTTCCCACGAACTTCCTGTAGGCATGTGGTGGATCCTCTTCTTCAAAAAAGGGGTCAAGCCCAGGGACACAGATCAGATTGTAAAAAAGTATGGGTTTAAATTGTTTTAACCTTAAAGCTATTAAACCAAAGAACTCAGACATCCCAAATTCCCGGAATCAAAGGTATCTACTCAAGATTTCCTTCCTGATCATTAACCAACAGAATTATTTAAAAGGAAATATATTAAATTTCAAAGACCTGTATTGCCAAAGGAATTCCAAGTCTGTTCTGTAACAATCTACAATTATTCACATCGAAGGCAATCCCCAGGTCCCTGAACTTGCAGTAGCAAGAATGGGTTGCTGCTAAAATTAGGAATGCTTATGTTATATAAGGCCAAGGAAGTTTGCCCCAGAGAATTGAACCAAAAGCTTACAGATTAATGGCCAAAAGCACTGTCGCCTTTCTGTCAAGTACGATGGTATGATGTGACTGATATGTGCCATAAGCCAATAACATATGTGTGTTATTTCTCCATCTTCCCTTTTACAAATGGTTTTTATTGTAGTTAGTCTGTTCACTCATTCTTATAATGTGCTGAGTGTGTTGTAATAAATAACATCTTTTTGCATAGTTTCCTGGACCATGAAGAGTTTCATGAAGACTTGATAAAATTGCCCATCACCTGGATGCCCTAGACTTCAAGTTCAATGACGTGAATAGATGAGACTTGGAATTATTTTTTTTAGAGAGGGAATGTGCAGCTTCATGGGGGAGTAGCTATTTATAAAAATGTGTCTTAAGATGATGCTTAAAAATAGACATTGAGTAGACAATCAACTACGTCATGCCAATTTAAGAGAGAGAAAGGTATATGTATGTATGTATATATAGTATATTTTAAAAAGTCTAGAGAAAGATGCAGAAGTACACCATACCAAGTTGTACATACTAGTTTCCTCAAAAGGGTGAAAATAGGGGTTGGGTGGGAAAGTTATTTACTTTTAAAAAACACATACTTGTATTTTATTCAATTTTTACAATGTGCATATAATATACTGTATATAATTTAATAATAGAGAAAAGTACTAAATGCCTTTAATTAGCAGTTAAAGCTTAAATTAAATGATAAATGAACTTAAAACATCCAGTCAGAACTGTGCAAAAGAAAAATAAAAAGACGTATTGGCATGGATGTTCTAGGCTCTCTTTATACAATAGAGGTACATGCTTCAAATAAAGGACAGAAACAAGATTACTGGCCAGTATGACAATCTTCAACAAATGTGAAATCAGCCTGCTATCAATTAGGTTAAAAATCTAAAGGGTCACAGTGACTTCCAAATATGTGTCAAGACATTCCTTCTTCTTTAATTCAAATGTTATACTTAAACTCCACCATCCACTTTGGACTGCCCCCCTCCCTTTTTTTTTTTTTTTTTTTTGGCAAAAGCACTAAACAACAACAGAAGCCATTATTTTTGATACTTAAGCCTAGCACAATAATTTCAAAGATCTAATGTTAGTGTAAGAGAAAGGAATCTACTGTTCTCTGTAGTTTCATTATCCAGTTCCAGAAACAGGAACAGCTACTTTATTCTTCAAACAAAAATAAAATACTAAAGCTGCACATCTCATGTGAATCAGTTCCAGAAAACAGCACCATTTTCCCACAAAGTACTGGACTGGCCAAATTTGTCTTTAGTTTCTTTTTTAATGGCTGAGGTTTTTGGTGTATTTTTGTCTTTTTTAAAAAAATATATTGATTATGACTACAGCAAGGGAGAAAATGAGGGACTTCAGATACTCTGGCTAGAGCAATTCATGTAGGGCTGGTGATCTCAGCCAAGTATGTGGCTGATTATCTATTACTGAAAGTGGGTCTACACAACCTCGGGAACAGTCATTCATTGCTGGCGGGAATGTAAACTGGTACAGCCATTATGGAAGACAATATGGTGGTTCCTCAAAATATTAAAGATCGAGCTGTCATTAGACCCAGCAATCCCTCTACTGAGTTTCTACCCGAAAGACTTGAAAATATTCACTCGCACCCCCATTTTTATCGCAGCATTATTTATGGTGGCTAAGACATAGAAACAACCAAAGTGTCCCTCAATAGAGGATTGGATAAAAAAGATGTGGTACATACATACAATGGAGTACTACTCAGCCATAAGAAATGATGCTATATTGCCATTCACAACAACATAGATGGACCTTGAGAACATTATGCTAAATGAAATAAGTAATTCACAAAAAGCCAAGAATTCTATGACTTCACAAATAGGTAGGATAAAAGTGAGACTCAGGATGGACATATACAGAAGTGAAGTGATTACCAGGGGGAGGGGAGTCAAGAGGGACAAATATATGGTGACGGAAAATGATTTGACTTTGGGTGATGGGCACACAACACAATCAACAGTTCAAATGTTATAGAGATGTTTACTTGAAACCTATGTAGTCTTATTGACCAATGCCCCCCCCCATTAAATTTAATTTCTAAATAAATAAAAATAAATAAATAAAAGTGGGTCTAACAGTGCTTTTTTTCTCCTTTCCAGACACTTTCATTATAAAGCAATTTATTTCATGTTGCAAATGAGAAACATTTCAAGATGCCAGGGTAGCACTTCATCTCTGTAAAGGAAAAGCTCTTTCTGACTAAATGTGCCCTGTTCTAACTCCTGGCAGAAAATGTCCAGGTTATCAGGACAAAAAGGTCAGGAACAAAAGAAAATATCTCATATGCAATCAGTCACCAATTATAGTTTATCAGCAGGAGAACGGATATTAAATGAGATTCTTTTGCCTGTCTCTGAGCCAGTGAGACTGAACTGCTCCAAACGAATAAATAAAACCTCCGCTATGCTATATTCCCCAGCCACAGTTCAGCTGTTTGGTGATATGATCATGAGAGGATTCTTCCTTAAAGTTTATATTTTTTTTCCCAAATGGGTCAAGTTTCTTTCTCTGTATTGTGGATCAAAGTTGGGTTTTTTATTCTATTCTGGTATTATTTCATGACTTGTAAAGTTTATTTCCATAGATGGGACTTTTTCTTCAACATCAGATAAACTCATCATTGGAGAAAAATCTAAATTTATCTTGAGATTGCTGAATGTAAGAAGCCCTTTCAAGTATACATTTAACTCAAATAGAGTTAAATATCATTTTATTTTTTTTATTTTTTTATTTTTTTTATTAATTTTAATGGGGTGACATTGATAAATCAGGGTACATACGTTCAGAGAAAACATCTCTAGGTTATTTTGACATTTGATTATGCTGCATTCCCATCACCCAAAGTCCAATTGTCTTCCGTCATCTTCTAACTGGTTTTCTTTGTGCCCCGCCCCACCCTCAACCCCCTCCCTTTCCTCCCCTCCACCCCATAACCCCCACACTCTTGTCCGTGTCTCTGAGTCTCATTTTTATGTCCCACCTATGTATGGAATCATACAGTTCTTAGTTTTTTTCTGATTTACTTATTTCGCTCAGTATAATGTTATCAAGGTCCATTCGTGTTGTTGTAAATGATCTGATGTCATCATTTCTTTTAGCTGAGTAGTATTCCATAGTATATATGTACCAAAGCTTTTTAATCCACTCGTCTTCTGATGGACACTGGGGCTGTTTCCAGATCTTCGCTATTATGAACAATGCTGCCATAAACATGGGGGTGCATTTCTCCTTTTGAAACAGTGCTATGGTGTTCTTGGGGTATATTTCTAAAAGTGGTATAGCTGGGTAAAAAGGCAGTTCAATTTTTAATTGCTTGAGGAATCTCCATACTGTTTTCCACAGAGGCTGCACCAGTCTGCATTCCCACCAGCAGTGCAGGAGGGTTCCCTTTGCTCCACATCCTCGCCAGCACTTATTCTGTGTTGTTTTGTTGATGAGCGCCATTCTGACTGGTGTGAAGTGATATCTCATTGTGATTTTAACTTGCATTTCTCTAATGATTAGTGACGTTGAGCATTTTTTCATATGCCTATTGGCCATCTGTATGTCCTCTTTGGAGAAGTGTCTATTCAGTTCTTTCACCCATTTTTTTTTTTTTTTGTATTTTTCTGAAGCTGGAAACAGGGAGAGATAGTTAGACAGACTCCCGCATGCGCCCGACCGGGATCCACCCGGCACGCCCACCAGGGGGCAATGCTCTGCCCACCAGGGGGCGATGCTCTGCCCCTCCGGGGTGTCGCTCTGCCACAACCAGAGCCACTCTAGCGCCTGGGGCAGAGGCCAAGGAGCCATCCCCAGCGCCCGGGCCATCTTTGCTCCAATGAAGCCTCTGCTGCGGGAGGGGAAGAGAGAGACAGAAAGGAAGGAGAGGGGGAGGGGTGGAGAAGCAGATAGGCGCTTCTCCTGTGTGCCCTGGCCGGGAATCAAACCCGGGACTTCTGCACGCCAGGCCGACGCTCTACCACTGAGTCAACCAGCCAGGGCTTTCACCCATTTTTTTGATTGGATTGTTTGTCTTCCTGGTATTGAGTTTTACAAGTTCTTTATAAATTTTGGTTATTAACCCCTTATCAGACATATTGTCAAATATATTCTCCCATTATGTAGTTTGTCTTTTTATTCTGTTCTTATTGTCTTTAGCTGTGCAAAGCCTTTTTAGTTTGATATAGTCCCATTTGTTTATCCTGGCCTTAATTTCACTTGCCTGTGGAGATAAATCGGCAAATATATTGCTGCGAGAGATGACGGTGAGCTTAATGCCTATGTTTTCTTCTAAGATGCTTATGGTTTTACGGTTAACATTTAAGTCTTTTATCCATTTTGAGTTTATTTTTGTGAATGGTGTAAGTTGGTGGTCTAGTTTCATTTTTTTGCAGGTAGCTGTCGAATTTTCCCAACACCATTTATTAAAGAGGCTGTCTTTACTCCATTGTATACTCTTACCTCCTTTGTCAAATATCAGTTGTCCATAGAGCTGTGGGTTTATTTCTGGGTTCTCTGTTCTGTTCCATTGATCTACATGCCTGTTCTTATGCCAGTACCAGGCTGTTTTGAGTACAATTGCCTTATAGTATAATTTGATATCAGGAAGTGTGATACCTCCCACTTTATTCTTCCTTTTCAAGATTGTTGAGGTTATTCATGTTCTCTTTTGGTTCCATATAAAGTTTTGGAATATGTGTTCTATATCTTTGAAGTAAGTCATTGGTATTTTAATCAGTATTGCATTGAATTTATAAATTGCTTTGGGTAATATAGACATTTTAATGATGTTTATTTGGATACCATTTTTAAATATCTTAATTTATTATACTGGGAAAGGTTTGTCTCCTCTCAGTCTTGGACCAATTTGAGCCAGTTATATACCAACATGTAAGTTTCAATTTAATGAGACAATTTTTTATAGAGCCAAACCCTTGATTGATAACAAGCTTTATTGAAAAACTAGTACAAGATCATCTGGAACACAGAAGAAGCTATTAACCAGGTTTTCCAACCAAATCTCTTCATCACTACAATTACAACAATGGTGGAGAGACTTCTCACCCCTTTGCTCCAAAACTAGAAATATGTCTGCAATAATCCTTCATTAAAACCCTTTCAGGCACCAGTGTCAGGTTCCCAAAGTATAGACTACACGACAAGCTGATTCTGGGCAAGCTTTTGGCTCAGATACAAATCAGCTATTGTTTTAATAGTTAAGCATTTTATTTCAATATGTATTAAAATACATATAACATTTCAAATAAATACAAAGAACACATGGAACATTGATATTTTAGTTTAAGATATTTAAGTGTGTAAAATAAGTGATTCAACTTAAAGGAAATTTAAGTAGCCTGACCAGGCAGTGGTGCAGTGAATAAAGCATCAGACTGGGATGCAGCAGACCCAGATTTGAAACCCCAAGGTTGCAGGCCATAGTATGGGCTCATATACATTACCCCATGGTTGCTGGCTTGAGCTAAATGTTGCTGGCTTGAACAAGGGGTCACTAGCTCTGATGAAGCCCCTGGGTCAAGGCATATAATAAGAAAGAAATCAATGAACAACCAAGGAGCCTCAATAAAGAACTGATGCTTCTCTTCCTTCTTGTCTGTCTGTACTTATCTGTCCCTCTCTCTGTCTCTGTTACAAAAAAATTAAAAGAAAAAGAAAAAAAAAGTAAATAATAACCCAGGTGGTGGCATTCAGAAATGACATAAATACAAAGGTGGCCCTCACATGGCTGAGGTGGAGGAAATCCAGCCCAAAGCTGCGTGCACTGCACCAGGACCACCAAACCCTCTGCTCTTTCACAGTCTCCAGCAATATTGATGCATCTTCTCTAACATCACATAAAACTATCTTTCCTTATCTTGACACTACTGCCAGCCTCAGGCAGGTAGGCCAGGGTAAATATCAAATTCTGTGACTTGCTTGCTGTGTGACTTCTATCCCTTATTTAATTTCCCTGAAGTTCAGTTACTTAAATGGGTAATAATAATAATTCCAGAAAGTAGAAAATAATTTTAAAAAGTAGAAAAGTGGCTGTCAGAGGCTGGCTGGGGTATGGGGGGAGTGGGGAGGGTAGAAGTTGGTAAAAGATACAAACTTTAAAATATATATATATTATTATTTATAGTATTTTCAGTACCTACCCCATGGCCATTGTGAAAATGTAGCGGTGTAGGTCAAGGGCAAATGCAGCTTCCGTATGTAAGGAGCGATCAGACAGGCGTCCAATGCGATGCATCAGGGCTGAGGGTTTGTGGAGGAAGCCATATTCCCTCTCCGCAGGGATCACATGCTTCCAGTCCACCCCTACCCAGTTTGTTCAGAGAAGGGTGACTGAGATTACCTTTGATCTTCTATCATAAAAATTCCCTAATCAAAAACTTACACATGGATTATTTCCACTTCTGCCAAGGTGGGGCAGATGTACTTTTCTGTATCCCTCCCACAAAGCATGACTAAAATCCCAGGACGCTTTGTATACAAAGTAAACATAAGAAGCCTGAAAAGTGGAGAGGAGGCAGACTGGTTAGAAACCCCAATCTAAGGAAAAACCTCCGGTCCTCTAGGCTTTCTATTTCTCTCCTATATCACAGACCTAGGGTTTAAGAAGCTGGCAAGTAACAAATACCAATGGACACAAAAACAGCCCCTTCGACCCCCTAAAAAAAAGTATGACCTCTCTAGTCAAAAGACCAGAAAAGGGGCAGGCGAACAAGATATAAAACTTTTAAATAATAGCCACTATATTCCAGCTTTGTAGAACAAATACTTTATTCCTACTAGGTGGTAACAAGACCTTCTCCCCATGCAGGATCAAGGACGATCATTGACTTCCACCCGCACCCGTCGGTAATGATGCACTCCTCCTCTTCCATGCAATGAGATACTACTAGGAAGTACAAATAAATGAACAATTGAGACAACAAAAAATACAGATTAATCTAAATATAATTATGCTGAGTAAGCACAGGCAGACAGTAAAGGATACAAACTGTATTATCCCATTTATATAAAAACCTATAAAATACAGCTCATCTACTGTGACAGGAAGAAAGGCAGTGGTTGCTGGGGAGGGAGGGGAACGGAGTAGACTGGGAAGAGACAAGGGGCAAAGGGGCGTGACAAACCTTTGGTGATGATGCATATGCTCACTCTCTTGTCTGTGGTAATGACGTCATGTGCAGATATGTACGTCGAACTTATCAAGTTTTATGCTTTAAGTACTATATATGATTTCTTGTATGTCAATTAGATCTCAATAAATCCGTTCAAGTAAATACTGCAAAAAAAAAAAAAAATCCCAGTACCAAGGTCACACACCTCAGACTAATTAATCTATACAGGATTTAATAGTTTTGAAAGCTCCCCAGGTGATTCTAGTGTGGAACCATGATAAGGAAGCCCTAAATACAAAGGCTCTCAATAATAACAAAGGGAGACACCGATCTGCTCTGTGATGTCCTGGTGAATACAGACAATGGGAAATTAAGAAAAATCCCCTTGACCTGACTAGGAAGAAGTTAATGTGGAATTAGAAGACAAAAAATCCTCTGAGTGACCATGTGATCTATATCAGCTACCCTGGATTCAATTAATCCTTTGTTCTGAGAATCACACAGAAAACCTTCCAGCAAGACTCTGAGGGGAGGTGGGTGTTTATTTACTCCATGACATAGTGATAGATGACTTAGGTTCTATAAGAAATTTACTGGGTGGGAAAACATAAACATATATACACTTTGTTTCTATTTTAGTTTTTTCCAGGGAACTCCTACAAAAAAGGAAAATTGTGGTTTAAGATTAAAGCAGTTCCTTCAAATCACAATGCAAGTTTGCCATAGCTTTCATTTATTTTTCAATTTAAAAACATCAAAGCAAGAAGCAAATAATTATATTTCCCTTAATTTTCTGCTACAAAGTCAGCTATACATATAAGGATCTAATAAACAAAGCTAATTTCTACTTTAAAACATTGCAATTTCAAAGCATGATGATCGTTCTCCAGACATCCATAAATTTTAGCTTTAGAAAACAGTGGACAATGTTAGATTATATGCATGCATAAATTTTGGAAAATAGATAGGCCAGAGCTTTTATCCATAGACAAAGACATTAATGATCTAAAAGGGTAAAGAATAATTACTTCAAAGCTAGCATATCTAGCATACTTTTTATTCAACAGACTATATTGTCCACCTGAGAATAATTTCCCTAAAGTGTGGAAGTTAGGGTCTTGGATTACAAGAATGTTTTTGTAGCAAACTGCTAGGTGAACCAAAGCCACTGAACAGCCTTGATTACCTCATTTGGGAATTCTATTTAATACACTGGCCAATCTTTGTGCCTCAAAGGCAAGGCGTATTTGAGGGATGATGACATATCATCAGCTATTCTCATTGAGTACTCCCCATGTAGAGTTCTCTGCTGGAGGACTTCAATAAAAAGCCAGGAGTCACAAAATTGGAACTTTGCTGAGCAATTTTAAAGGAGCAAGTGTTTTAAAAGCCTTTTTCAGTCATTTTTCCCACCAGGCTAATTCCGCTCAAGAGTCAATGGAAAATATATCTCAAAGAGGAAGGTGGAAGCCAGTTACAAAGGGGGCTGCTCTGGTTCCCCTAAGCTCTAGGGGGTTAGAAGAAAGTGCATGCAGAAGGAGCAGGATGCTAACAAGGATCCTGGAGATGGTCCATAGCTAGCGAGGAAATAAAAGCTCAAGAGCTTTTGAGAGATAAAAAGTTACCGTAATTTACCCATGTATAAGGTGCACTTTTTTTTTGAAAATTCTGGGGTCTAAAAACTGGGTGCATCTTACACAGTGGTTGTATGTTTTTTTACTTGCATTTCCCACTTTTTTGCACTTGTTTTTGCACTCATTGTTGTGCTCATTGTTGAAGACAGTGATTCGTCATCAGACACAGATGAGGACCAGCTAAGGGATGGGAGTTTTGACAGTGATGAGGAGTTGTGTATGGATTTTATGATGAATAAAATTTGAGTTCAATAACTTTATGTAATACATTATTTTTTTCAAATTTCAGGCCCCAAAATTAAGGTGTGTATTATACACGGGAGTGTCTTCTACATGGGTAAATATGGTCATCTCTGCTTGAAAGGAAAATATGAAAATGTTGCATTTTCGAAATAAGCGTGCCTTTTATCCATCGAATTCACAAAAGGAAAAATTTATGAGATATTTTCCATACTCAAGAAGCATAGAATGTTTCCACATAAGACACACCCCAGGCCCCAGGGTCAAGTTTGCACTGATTGTTCCTTGGGAGCATCCATCACAAACCAATCTCTCTGCTTCCCACTGTTACTCCATGCCCAGTAATTTTCCTCTTTCTCATCCTCAAATGTTTCTGAGTAATTAAATAAACACAAGAACTATTCCACTTTATGCATGTTTCTTCTACCTTCATTCCCCTGATGTAATGAGTTGTAAGGCGATTCATGATTTTCAGTCTTGAAATCTGCTCCAATATTATGACTATCTTTACTTTCCTATTTATTTTGGTTCTTTTCTCAACTCTTTGGAAGACACTACATATACATTTTTTTATTTTATTGAAGTATCCTACACTGATGATTGAAATTCAGAAAAGGAAAATCATGTTAAATGAAAATGGTACATTTCTAGGCTGTGATCTCTGACAATAATAAAGCAAATAAAAGCAGCTGATATTAGACAACATTATAATTCCTAAATTGGTTACAAGTATAAATGTTTCAGACATAATTTCAAGAATTATTGGATCAATGGCTTTAAAATGCTGTCTGATAAATTACAAGGCAGAGATTAAATGACTTCACTTCTTGAGAATCACAGAGGCAATGCCTTGGGATTTAGATAGAAATAAATTAATGATGATCTTATGAAAATAAGGCCAGAATAACACAATCTAAAATAAGCCATGATCTATGACAAGTTAAAATGTATTAAGGAAAACTATATTAAGCAAATGAAAATAATATCCATTCGTTATTTTTTTTAACTCTGTCAGTCACTACAGATTATAATAGATAACATCTGACAGAAACATACCCATTGAAAACTATTGTTCAAAATACCATATTTCTCCACGTATAAGACATACCCTTTCTCGAAAAATTTGGAGTCTAAAAACTGGGTGATTCTTATACAGTGGCTGTACATTTTTTTACTTGCATTTTCCACTTTTTCACATTTGTTGTCTTTGTGCTCATTGTTTCACATTTATCAGTATATTACAGTAGGTTATGTTTTGCCATGTTCTGCCCAGAAATGGCTCAGAAAAGATATTCATACATTGCTGAATTCAAGTTAAAAGTGATCCAGTTTGCAAAAGTGAATGGAAATCATGCTGCTGAATGTAAGTTTGGTCCTCCTCTAACTGAGAAATCAATCCGAGACTGGCTACGGGAAGAAGAAAACTTATTGAAAATATGATAGCAGAAGAAGGACATATGAAGCAAGAAGAACTGCTGATGAAAAAGAAGTTACTCATTTCAAAGGAGGACACAATTGGTGCTTCAGATTTATGAAATGGAATGGACTAAGCATGTGTACATGCACCAGACTTGCTCAAAAGATGCCTGAAAGCTATGAGCAGAGGGTCTTTGAATTTTATCATTTTGTCATTCAATGTCGGAAGACATATCAGTTTGAGTAGAAATAGATTGCAAATATGAACAAAGTCCCCCTTCAATTTGATGTCCCAAGTAACATAACTGTTGATAAGAAGGGGGTGAAAACTGTAACTGTAAAGACAAGTGGACATGAAAAGAGCCATTATACAGTTGTTCTAGCTTGTTGTGCCAACAGAACCAAGCTGCCTTCTATGCTGATTTTAAACACAAAACAATGCCAAAAGAAGACATTCCTCAAGGAGTGATTGTCCATGTTCATGACAAGGGTTGGATGGGTCAGGATGAGATGAAGATCGGGTTTGAGAAGGTTTGGAGAAGGAGACCAGGTTGGCTCTTACACAAACCTGCCCTATTGGTGCTTGATCAGTTCAGGGCACACATAACAAAAAACACAAAGAAAATTGCTGCAGAGCAAAAAACAAATCTTGCCATCATACCTGGAGGCTTGACATCCAGCTCCAACCACTTGATGTCAGCATTAACAAACCTTTCAAAGCTGCCATGAGAGATGAATGGGACCAATGGATGAAGTCTTCTGGGGATAATTTGACACCAGCAGAAAGAGTGAAGAAACCAACTATAGTAGAAGTTTGTATTTGGGTGAAAAGATCCTGAGATAATATCAGGATTGAGATCATTGTCAAGTTATTTAGGAAGTGTGGCATTTCAAATGCTATAGATGGAGCTGAGGACAAGGCAATATATGAAAACAGTGATTTGTCATCAGTCATAGATGAGGACAAGGAAATGGATGGGAGTTTTGAGAGTGATGAAGAGCTATACAAGTTTTAGAATGAATAAAACTTGAGTTCAATAACTTTATGTAATACATTTCTTTTTCAACTTTGGGGCCCCAAAATTAAGGTGTGTCTTATACATGGGAGTGTCATGCACATGGGAAAATACGGTAATTAACTAGGACAATGGTTCTCAAAGTGTGATCTCTGGATAAGCAGCATCAGCATCACCTCAGTGCTTGATCAAAATGTGAAATGTTCCACCTCAGATTCACTGAATCGGGAATTCTAGATATAGGACCTACTGGTTGGTACTTTAATAAGTCCTCCAGCTGATTCTAATGCTTTTTAAAGTTGAGAACCATAGGTCTACAAAAATTTACACCACTTTTCTGTTTTTAATTGATCTACTTTTTTTGTGTTATCCTAAAGTGGAAGACGTAGGTAGGTAGAAACTATATTTTATAAATGACTGTGCTTGAATACTTTTTCCCTTTTCTCACAGTGCCCTAATCACTAGAGAAAATTTCAGTTATTAAAAACCATATTGCTCATAAAATCCTTGTCATTTATTCCTCAAAAATAAGGGAGAATCTGTTTTTTCCATTCCTACTAACACTGACCTAGTTCATGCCTTCATTACTGTACCTGAATTTTTACCCCCACCAATTGATCTAAATCCTTTGCCCTTTGGTATTCTCTTCCCTAACCCCTCCTTTACTAATCAGAACAATGTATCCAAATCATAAATCTGATCATTGCCCTCTTTCTGTCATCCAATGACTTTCCCTTCCTTATGCTCTTATCCGCAGAATATCCTAAACTAGCATTCAAAGTCTTTCATTACCAACCTCAGTATTAACTTTCAGGATATCTTCTCTCACCATGTCTTGCCAACTACCCTATTTTTTAGACACCACCAACATCCTTATTGTTCCTGGAGGCTACCAAACTCTTTGATGTACTGAGGTTTATGGCTCCTCTCTCGAGCCTAGACAACTACAGTAGTAACATATACACACTGGTTGGACTTGTAGTTTCAGATTCTCCTCTCCTTGAAGTTCTCTCCTGTTTCTGCCCCCACCCTTCAGAAACTAAAGTTATATCAGCTAATCTGGTATACTCAACTGGGTCAAAAGAAAAAAGACAAAGTAAACCTCTTTAGTCAGATGCAGACTTTAAAATGGAATGTCTGAAGGCAGGGGTTCTGCACCTCTGTTACTACATCTGTGACCCAACAAGTGGAAATTTTATATTCTTTAGGTTCAAAGGGTAGTAGGAGCACTTTAGCCCAAACAAGGATTATTTCAGGCTCTAAGCCAGGGGTCCCCAAACTTTTACACAGGGGGCCAGTTCACTGTCCCTCAGACTGTTGGAGAGCCAGACTAGAAAAAAAACTATGAACAAATCCCTATGCACACTGCACATATCTTATTTTAAAGTAAAAAAACAAAACGGGAACAAATACAATATTTAAAATAAAAAAACAAGTAAATTTAAATCAACAAATTGACCAGTATTTCAATGGGAACTATGCTCCTCTCACTGACCACCAATGAAAGAGGTGCCCTTTCCAGAAGTGCGGTGGGGGGGGGGGGGGGGCGGATAAATGGCCTCAGGGGGTCGCATGCGGCCTGCAGGCCGTAGTTTGGGGACCCCTGCTCTAAGCATAATCTTTTAGATCAGACCACTCCAATAAAGTACAGATAGAATATAGTAATCCTCCATTCAAGTGCATTTATCATATATTCTGAATTATCTAGGAAAATTCTAATTTCAGAATTTTTTTCTATCTTCTCATAAATTACCATTTTTAACATTTTGTCATGTAAAATATATCCTAGATTTCTTATGTCACCTGAAAAAGGCATTAAGTCTCTTGAGCCATTGTTTTAATTTTTCATTTGGAAAATATAATATCTAAATCAAAGAAAGGTCTTTTGCCTAACACAAAACTGTGACCCAGCTCTGAGATCCACAAAGTGTTGGATAGGCACACAACCCAATCAACAGTTCAAATGTTATAAAGATGTTTACCTGAAACTTATGTATCTTATTAATCAATGTTACCCCATTAAATTTAATTTCAAATAAATAAATAATAAATAAATAAATAGGAAAAGCATTTGAGACATCTTTATTTTCCCAGTGAGAACAACCTCTCCTTTACCTTTTTAAAATTAGCTACAATTTGTACATAGTCTATATGACTGCCTCATCAATATTAAAAATGTTAGAAGAATGGTTTTTAAATTTGCAGCTATAAAGAAAGAAGCCTCAAATTCAACAATTAGTGTCAGTTTCTTTAATTCTGTCTCATGCAAATAGGAAAGTTGGCAAGGGTTTTATTTCCTGTTGCAAATGTTTGAATTTTTCAATTATACAGTGATTTTATTGACAGGATCAAATGCAGATTCTACCCTAATGGAATGACACTGGTGCCTGAAAACCACAGGGTCAACCATGATTGAACTAATGGTTTCTCTGTATACTATGATTCTTCCTGTTCTAGACAATTATTGCTAATATTCATCATTTCAATGGTAATTGTTTTCAAAGCAGTGGCCATTGTTTATTGCTGCTTTTTAATCTAATTGGCCCATTTAATAAAAGGAAGTTTTCTTTTTTTTTCCTTTTATTTATTTATTTATTTTTAAATAATTTTATTTTTTTAATGGGGCGACATCAATAAATCAGGATACATATATTCAAAGATAACATGTCCAGGTTATCTTGTTGTTCAATTATGTTGCATATCCATCACCCAAAGTCAGATTGTCCTCTGTCACCTTCTATCTAGTTTTCTTTGTGCCCCTCCTCCTCCCCCTCCCCCTTTCCCTCTCCCTCTCCCCACTCCCCCCGTAACCACCACACTCTTATCAATGTCTCTTAGTCTCACTTTTATGTTAAAAGGAAGTTTTCTAAAAGATAAATTAAGATGATAAAAAAGAGAGCCTTAATAAGAAATCATCAGCCTGACCAGGCAGTGGCGCAGTGGACAGAGCATTGGACTGGGATGCCGAGGACCCAGGTTCGAGATCCTGAGGTCGCCAGCTTGAACATGGGCTCATCTGGTTTGAGCAAAAGCTCACCAGCTTGGACCCAAGGTCACTAGCTCGAGCAAGGGGTTACTTGGTCTGCTGAAGGCCCGCGGTCAAGACACATATGAGAAAGCAATCAATGAACAACTAAGGTGTCTCAATGTGCAACGAAAAACTAATTATTGATGCTTCTCATCTCTTCATTCCTGTCTGTCTGTCCCTGTCTATTCCTCTCTCTCTGACTCTTTCTCTGTTTCTGTAAAAAAAAAAAATCATCAGAGATCCATTCATGCTATTTCTAACTCCATTTGAGTTCAAATTGTAATTAATATCACAGTTCTTGGGCATATTTATGAGTTATTTTCTTTAATAGGTTTTTTTTATTCATTGATTTTAGAGAGACAGAGAGAGGAAGGGAGTGAGAGAGAGAAAGCTAGAGAGAGAGAGAGAGAAGTATTCATTTTGTTGTTCCACTTAGTTGTGCACTCACTGGTTGCTTCCCATATGTGCCTTGCCTGGGAACTGAACCTATAACCTTGGCATTTTGGGATGATGCTCTAACCGACTGACCTAACTGGTCAGAGCTTTAATCAGTGTTTAAAGAAATATCAAATTAATAGTCTGAGTTCTACAAACCAAGTATTTCCACTCAGAAAAAAATCACGATATGAGAAACTTAAAAATGTCACAGTTACTGAATCTGAAATCTACTATACATAAAGTGAAGAACTATGCCAAAAGTATTTTACAATTCTTGTTGTTTTCTCTAAATGCAAACTTCTTTGTGTTATCATTCTTTTTCCAGATTATATTTGAAACTTTTGACTATGGATAGAGATAAAAAAGAAATATAGCTGTAATACTCTTCTGTAATGTTCATTAATGGACTATGCATATGTCACGTGTTACGCATTTATCCAATATAGATAGGAGATGATACAAGAAGAGTAGGTAGCCTGACCTGTGGTGGTGCAGTGGATAAAGGGTCGACCTGAAAATGCTGAGGTTGCTGGTTTGAAACCTTGGGCTTACCTGGTCAAGGCACATATGGGAGTTGATGCTTCCTGCTCCTCCCCCTTCTCTCTCTCTGCCTCTCTCTCTCTCTTCTCTCTCTCTCTACCTCTCTCTCTCCTTTCTAAAAATGAATAAATAAAATAAAAATAAAAAAAATTTAAAGAAGAAAGAAGAGGAGATAGTTTTACATGTATGAAGAAATAATGCTAATGAAGCTTATGGTTGCTTATGGCATTCATGCACACAACCTCAAGACACTGAGCAGCATCTTGATCAAAGAACATTCTAGCAAGCAGAAAATAATTTTTAAATAACTCAAAAATTTATTGCCTGACCAGGTGGTGGCGCAGTGGATAGAGCAGGCATGGCCAACATATGGCCCGCAGGACGGATCCGGCCCTCGTAATGAGTTTATGCGGCCCGCAATTAAATTTTTAATATTCTCATGCAAATCAAAACTGCAATGAGATACCACCTCATACCTGTTAGATTAGCTATTATTAACAAGACAGGTAATAGCAAATGTTGGAGAGGCTGTGGAGAAAAAGGAACCCTCATTCACTGTTGGTGGGAATGTAAAGTAGTACAACCATTATGGAAGAAAGTATGGTGGTTCCTCAAAAAACTGAAAATAGAACTACCTTATGACCCAGCAATCCCTCTACTGTGTATATACCTCCAAAACTCAGAAACATCAATATGTAAAGACACATGCAGCCCCATGTTCATTGCAGCATTATTCACAGTGGCCAAGACATGAAAACAACCAAAAAGCCCTTCAATAGATGACTGGATAAAGAAGATGTGACACATATACACTATGGCATACTACTCAGCCATAAGAAATGATGACATCGGATCATTTACAACAAAATGGTAGGATCTTGATAACATTATACAAAGGGAAATAAGTAAATCAGAAAAAACCAAGAACTGCATTATTGCATTATTCCATATGTAGGTAGGACATAAAAATGAGACTAAGAGACATGGACAAGAGTAGGGTGGTTACAAGGGGGGAGAGAGGGAGGTGGGGGAGGGGCACAAAGAAGACTAGATAGAAGGTGACGGAGGACAATCTGACTTTGGGTGATGGGTATGCAACATAATTGATTGACAAGATAACCTGGACATGTTTTCTTTGAACATATGTACCCTGATTTATTGATGTCACCCCATTAAAATTAATAAAAATTTAAAAAAATTTTAATATTCTCTGCTACTTTAAAGTCTCAGCTACTCAGAATCAGAAGCGTCTTTGATTATTGGAAATCAAGATATTTAAGAAGATAGTGATATGTGGAAAAGAATTCCATGTGTGACTAATCTAGGGTTAACTTCCAATAATTGGTCGAATGGATTCGCAATACTTCTTTATTTTTTTTAAAAAACTCCATTATAAAAATTTACAACTTTTGTACTCGTCTGGACTCAATATGAACTATTTGACGTTTAGCGGCGATGTGAAACCCACATTCTTTTAGGCAGAGTTTGTCAGTGTGCACCCAAGGTCAAATAATTTGTTATTTTTGTGGTCAAGTGTGCTAAATCATGTGGCATTGTAGCATAGACAGTAGCTGCAGTTGATAACTGAAAACGTGTCCAGGCTGTTTGTAAAACGAAATAATTGTTTTATTTGTGATATAACCACTTTAAGCTCATTCTAATAATTAAATATTGTTTTGATTGATTGTGATACTGTTTGGATATTTATATGGTATGTAATTATATTTTTATTAAAATAATATTGTAGCCCTGGCCGGTTGGCTCAGCGGTAGAGCGTCGGCCTAGCGTGCGGAGGACCCGGGTTCGATTCCCGGCCAGGGCACACAGGAGAAGCGCCCATTTGCTTCTCCACCCCTCCGCCGTGCTTTCCTCTCTGTCTCTCTCTTCCCCTCCCGCAGCCAAGGCTCCACTGGAGCAAAGATGGCCCGGGCGCTGGGGATGGCTCCTTGGCCTCTGCCTCAGGCGCTAGAGTGGCTCTGGTCGCGACATGGCGACGCCCAGGATAGGCAGAGCATCGCCCCCTGGTGGGCAGAGCATCACCCCATGGTGGGCGTGCCGGGTGGATCCCGGTCGGGCGCATGCAGGAGTCTGTCTGACTGTCTCTCCCTGTTTCCAGCTTCAGAAAAATGAAAAAAAAAAAAAAATAATAATAATAATAATAATATTGTATATTAAAATTTTTCACTCACATTTATTCATAAACAAATTACATAATTAAATTTGTTTACTTAAATGAATCATTTTTGTATTTAACATTTTTTAATTTTAATATTTCATACGGCCTGTGAAAAAGTTTTTTTTCTAATTTGACCCGGGGCAAAAACTGTTGGTCACACCTGGGATAGAGTATCGGACTGGGATGCGGAGGATCCAGGTTCAAGACCCCGAGGTCGCTAGCTTGAGCGCGGGCTCATCTGGTTTGAACAAAGCTCACCAGCTTGGACCCAAGGTCGCTGGCTTGAGCAAGAGGTCACTTGGTCTGCTGAAGACCCACAGTCAAGGCACATATGAGAAAGCAGTCAATGAACAACTAAGGTGTCGCAACAAAAAACTGATGATTGATGCTTCTCATCTCTCTCCATTCCTGTCTGTCTGCTCCTATTTATCCCTCTCTCTGACTCTGTCTCTGTTAAAAAAAAAAATTATTTGTAATTTCTATAAAAAATGTAGATATACATTGATCAAACCCACACTTTCTAAACCCCTCCCCCTTTCCTTTCCCACCATGTCCGGCAGACACCTTAGTTTCTCCCTCATCTTATTCTGCTCTCTCCCAAAATAATTTTACAAGTTCTTCCCATACAATTCTTCTCCTTTACTGCTTTACTATTTATTCTGTATCAACAAAAACTCAGGTCAGATCTGTTAAGGTAAGACTCTGAAGAATGTTGTAGGAAAAGGGAACAAATATTTTGCTATGGTCTAAATGTTTGTGTCCCCACCCCCAGTATTCAGTACATTGAATTCTGACTCAGGGTTAATGGTATTAGGAAGTAGAGCCTTTGGAAGGTGATTTGGTCATGGAGCAGAGCCCTTACTATTGAGATTGGTGTCTTACGGAAGAAACCTCAGAGAGCTAGCTAGCTCTTCCCTTCTATCAGGCGATGACCCAGGGAGAAGGTGCCGTCTCTAAACCAAAAAGCTTGTCTTCACCACACACCAAATCTGTCAGTGTCTTGATCTTAAACTTTCCAGACTCCAGAACTGTGAGAAATTTCTGTTGTTTATAGTCAGCCAGTCTATGGTATTTTGCTATAATAGCCCAAATGAACTAAGACACTAGCTGAGCCCAATTCCTCTTTATAAGTTAGGGATTGATCTGTTACTCATTTCCCTCAAATATGGAACTAAGAAATTATCCAAAATACAGTATCAACACCTAATTTGACAAACTTCAGTTTAATTTCATCTAAGACAGAAGGATTTTACAAAGTTATCAAAATGAAGGTAATTTTTACCTACTTTTAGGGTAAGAAATAACATGTAGTTTAAACTATTTTTAAGAAAATGGGGAAAATGATATTTCTAATTTAGACAATCAGAAATGTGCTGCATTTGCAAAACATTAAGAAATTATTATGGTAGTCACTTCCCTTTTTCCCTTAGTATCTTGCACTTGATAGTTTCTCTATATATCTTGGTTATTAAACTTTTAAATTATTTTCCTTTTCCAAGTTTTTCAAATCAATCAGTTCTTGATTTTTTTAATTAATGCTTTAAATCTATAAGATTTAATAAACTTGGAATAGTTTCCAGACTTTTTACTTGCCCTTCCACAGTGCCTGGGTACTTAAAGGGAGAGCTCAGATAAAAACAACTGCCAATAGGGGCCATGTGTTCTTATCGCATCTTTACCGTAGGAAGTAGAAAATTATTCACCAAACCCATTAGTGACCCATCAGCTAGAAGTTAGGTACAATGAAAACATGATGCTAGTAAGCAGATTATATTGTACTGATTCTTCAGAAAACTTATTCATACTCCAACTCTTACTACCTTGCCCAGATGTGCCTACCATCCTCTCCCCAGCCATGTGCAAAGTGAGACACTGATTTTCGTTTCTCCCAAACTGAATATATACTAGATAAAAGGAAATTCTCAAGGCTAAAAAGGGTTCTAATAATAAAATATGTAATTTTAAGGGAATATGCTTCAATACTTTAAAAGAAAAGATCCAGCTTTTAAAAACTAATGCCAACCCTTATCTTTTAATGTAGGAAAGAGGAGGGACGGATATTATATGTTGATGACATTTGAAGGGCTGTTTCTCCTCTTCCTTTTTTCTATAATTTGTTTTATGTGTCCCTCTTCCTATTGTTACATCTTTCTTTTTTATTGGAAACTCTATTAGTTTCCTGGGTAAAATCTGAAACTGCCATAGCACATGGAGGGCAAGGAGAGACTGAAGAAAGAGGCGGGCCACTCAAAATTGGTAGGTAGCAGGTTTAATAGCAAGGAAATTTACATAGGAGGCTTATCTGGGATGGCCACAAGATGAATGGATCTCTGAACTCACCTGCCAGAATTTTAAAAGTTTACATAGAGACTTTAACTGGATTCAGCCCAGATAGTCTCAATACTTGACTCTCTCAAGGCTATGGAAAATGTAGGAGATTGGGATTAATGTGTATTGATGTCTTATAACCTGACACTTGTGCTTTAAAAAATTCCTTCATTCTTTCAGTGTTTAGTACATAGTAGTAAATCAATATTTGTTTTTAATATATAAACTTATTTTCCTGTGTAAAGGATAAAAGTCACTTTAATGGATTAGTTTGTCTAATTTAGCATGTTATTTTAATATATTAATTAAATTATTCTTAGACCATACATGAAATATATGCTTTAAAAGTTTTGTAACCTGACAAGGCAGTGGTGCAGTAGATAGAGCATCGAACTGGGATGCAGAGGACCCAGGTTCGAAACCCCGAGGTTACTGGCTTGAGCACAGGCTTACCAGCTTGAGCGCAAGGTCACTGGCTTGAGGCCAAAAGTCACTAGCTTGAAGCCCAAGGTCGCTGGCTTGAGCCCAAGGTCACTGGCTTGAGCAAGGGGTCACTCACTCTGCTGTAGCCCCCCAGTCAAGGCACATATAAGAAAGCAATCAATGAACAACTACGGTGCTACAATGAAGAATTGATGCTTCTCATCTCTCTCCCTTCCTATCTGTCCCTATCTGCCTCTTTCTCTCTGTCTCTGTCACAAATTTTTTTTTTTTAATTTTGTAGTATATACAGAATTGCTGGAGAGCTACTGGAGTGATTGAAATAACCAAAGTCTCATGAACTTTAAGAATGCTATTTAAATACCTATCTCTTGATATCTTTCACTGTAAGCTTTTGGTGTTCAGGAGCTGTATACTATTTACTGTGTTCACCATTTCTCTCTCTCTCTCTCTCTCTCTCTCTCTCTCTCTCTCTCTCTGGTAAATAATGTTTATTGCTTTTGTTCTAGTTTTAATAGAAATATTTGACAAAAACTTGAAATCCAGTAATGACAATTATTAAGGCTTCATTGGTGCCTCATGGTAAGCAATGGACTGATTTTTCTGCATCTTTTAGAATCACTTCACTTTATGAAGACATCAGTTTTGTTTTTTGGGTTTTTTTGTTTTGTTTTGTTTTTACAAGGACAGAGAGAAAGTTAGAGAGAAGGATAGACAGGGACAGACAGACAGGAACGGAGAGATGAGAAGTATCAATCATTAGTTTTTTGTCGCGCGTTGCAACACCTTAGTTGTTCATTGATTGCTTTCTCATATATGCCTTGACCACGGGCCTTCAGCAGACCGAGTAACCCCTTGCTCGAGCCAGCCACCTTGGGCTCAAGCTGGTGAGCTTTTGCTCAAACCAGATGAGCCCACACTCAAGCTGGCGACCTTGGGGTCTTGAACCTGGGTCTTTCACATCCCAGTCCAATGCTCTATCCAGTGCGCCACTGCCTGGTCAGGCAAGATATCAATTTTTTTAGAAAAGGGAACAATAACCTTTATGCCACTGATGATGATAATTATAAATTCTTATTCTCTTCCCTCTTAATTAGCTTATCCCAAATCAACATTCTCACTTTCTTTCATGTTCTTAGTCATATAATGGTACATATTAATCCCAAGAAAATTATCACATTTTCATAAACTACAATCTTACCTTAGCCTTACATTTAAAAATGAATGATTTTGGTAACAAGAACCAAACAAGAGAGTGAGATTCATATTAAATGAATCTCCATCAACTCTACTAAATTAAAAACCTCTTTTCTGTTGAGAGTAGTCTATGACTGAGAGCACATCTTGTTTCTTAATGAATTTCCCATTGATGTTAATCTATAATATATAACTTTTAAAATTGCTTCTTTCAGCCTGACCAGGCGGTGGCACAGTGGATAGAGCATCGGAATGGGATGTGGAGGACCCAGGTTCAACACCCAAAAGTCACCAGCTTGAGTGCAGGCTCATCCAGTTTGAGCAAAGCTCACCAGCTTGGACCCAAGGTCATTGGCTTGAGCAAGGAGTTACTCGGTCTGCTGAAGGCCCATGGTCAAGGCACATATGAGAAGCAATCAATAAACAACTAAAGTGTCGCAACGAAAAACTGATGATTGATGCTTCTCATCTCTATCCGTTCCTGTCTGTCTGTCCCTATCTATCCCTGTCTCTAACTCTCTCTGTCTTTGTAAAAAACAAACAAAATTGCTTCTTTCAAAAAATGTGTTGCCTCTCCATTCACACTATATGACGTAACAGATTTATAGACTTTGGTTTTAATTGAGGGCATTTCCTAAAGCATTACAATAGTTATCTTGAGATGTCTTCTACATTATGGACAGCTATGAGGATGCACTCTTCAGATCGCCCTTCAAGAGAGAGTTCCATCAAGAGTAAATTTGACTGACAGCCTACAGCAGCCACACCTTTGGTTCCATTGTAGCAATCATGCTAAGGTCTCGCTCCTGACAGGTCCCTGCCAGTCAATGACTAAGCACAGCCAGGAATGAGAGCCAGACCATTTCCCACCAACACAAGACTCTGTGAAACAGGAAATCTTTGCTCCAGGATTGTGTTGGCCACATGTTTCTCAGAGGTGCACAGCAGACTAAAGCCCTTCCTATACAATCCTCTTCCTTCCTTCCCTCTTTCACAGGTATCAGACCTATACTGTCATCTGGAAGCTCTCTGATTCTTCCTCCTGTTCCCTATCTTCTCTATCCTTCACTTGTTTCACTCAGTAAATCTGCATGTCCAATATTAGTATATTTCTGTATCTGCTTCATGGAAGACCCAAAGTGACACTTGTAATTACCAATGATTTTTTAATCCTAATTGTTAATGGTCTAATCTAAACCTTTAAATGTGTTGCACTTGAATTTTACATATCTCACTTCTGACTTCGACAGTATAACAAGATATTGAGTTATTTTAGAATTCCTTTCCTTGTCTGGTACACTCTACAGGGTTAGTACAAGAGATCTTATAATTTTGGTCTGGAAAAATTCAGTTACCAGGGCTGCAGGTGAACATGGTGTTACTCCCTCTGGAACCACTAAAAAATGGGGGAGAGGATGGAGGTAAGGTATTATGGGTTTTGTGCAGGATATTCCTACCAAACACTGAGAGCAGATGTGATTCACTTGTTTAGAAATCATTTTCTAGAATATGCTTCTAAATTGGCTTCCCAGCCATGAAATTGAGGCAGTCCAACAATGGCCATTTTTCACTCCTGTTATCAGCCTTTTGAATGGGGCCTCAAGCTTATTAAAGTATGATTTTTTTTCAATTCCAGTGAAAAAGCTTGGTCCCTTATGTCACAGTCATCTGTGACACTAGAATTATCCCACAAGTAAAGAAATTGATAGTCATGCTGCAATTACTTTCTCTACTTTTTACCCCGACCACCTTTACCATCCATCTTAGAACTGCACTTTAATTTCCGTCCACACCTCCTATCAACATGAAGCACTGAATCAGTCTGCAGGGAGGTGGGGGCTTAGGGGTACATATCCTCTCTCCAATAATACACAGCTGACAGTCCTTCAGCAACAGAAGGTCGATGGAACTCAACCTTGATGCTTCTGTGTTGCTATTGATCCCTCTGATAAGAAGTCATTACTAGTCAATTACATGTCCATAGCACTCTCTGGCATACCATATTACTTTACAGGATACAAATAAATTGTCACTCCACTGCCAAAGAAAGCTTGAAGCTTGATAGGGAAAATCTATAATGTTCTGTGAAATCCCCTTTCTGCTGGCCACAGTTGCACTCCAATTTTACCACCACTTTGCTGGGGGGTGGTGACCAGGACATTTCATCTCTCTGGGATTGAATGTTCTTATCAATAAAATGAAGATTCTTTCCAATTCTAGTAGTATAGAGCTTAATCCCCCTTTCTTATCTATTGTAAAAAAGGGATTTTTGAACCCACACCTTAGTCCTTATTCCTCTTATCTTCCACATTCCTAAAAGTTGCTCTTTATTCTTTAACTTTACTCTGGTCTTGAATTTTCACAGACTTCATTACTTTACAACCCACTTCCCACCAGTATAGGCAGGAGAGCTTATCTTATGTGTAAGTGCTACAAACTGTGAACATGTAGATCAGGCCTTTCAACTTCAGAACCTTTCTCTTTAACCTGATTATGAACAGGAAAACTAAAATTCCACCTTCACAGAGGCAAACCTTTGTTTTCATAAGCCTGGATCAGGGAGAGAAAAAGGTAAAAATAAGAAAAGGTGCTGAGGTGCCAAACTGAGGAAATTAAACCACAAATTGTCTGTGCTCTCAACCAGAAATTTCCCAATGATAAATGGCCCGTAAAGAAATGCTTTTCAAATAGCAGTTTTTGCAATGACTAAATATTCTTCCCTCCCTAACCACAAGCAGCTAATGTTCATTTATTGCATCTGAGGCAGAGGAAACAGCACAGGAAAAGGCCTGAAGATAAGAGGGAATGCCATGTCCCAGAGGAACTGAAATTATTTCAGCATAGCGAGTGCACAGAACAAGATAGAAAATGGTAAGAGTTGTAAGTAAGTCCAAGTCATGATAAGCCTTAAGCCAGTGTAGGATCCCTGAGAGTAATGGGAAAGCTACTAGAGTATTTTAAGCATGAGAATATCATGATCATCTTGGAGTTCAGGAAAAATCCCTGTGATTTCAATTTTGAGTCTGGATTGGAGGGGGGAAGAACTGCTGATTACAAGACCTTTTAGGAGGTGATAGAAGCAGCCCATGCAAGTGATAATAGTGTCCTGAACTAATAAGTGTCAATAGTGGAGAAGAATAGAAGTGAGCCAGTTTGAGAGAAATAAATGGGGGGAAATGATAGGATTTTGTTATTATATTTTATGTAGGCAAAGAAAAAGAGGGGGAAAAAAATCAAAGAATTCACCCAGATTTCTGGCTAGGGCGGGTGAAAGAAGAATGTTGTCATTTATTAGTTTAAGGTGCACCGAAAAAGGAATAGTACAGATGGAAGTACATGGTCAGCTGAGTTTGGGGTGCTTTGAGCTTGAGATATTCTTTAAGAGCAACTACAAGGTCTTTGGCAAAAATGTGCTCTCTTCTAGCCAACAGCACTCTCTGTAATGGTTTTCTTCCTGAACTGAACACAAGCAGAGATTCTGATCCCCAAACCTGAAAGCCCCCCCCACTGCTGCAGAAAGCTGGCTGTACAGAAACACTGGATGCTGCCCAGACCTCCACACTGTACAACTAAAAATCCCATCACATTATAGTGTAGTTGCCCCAGTGGACCTTTCTGTTTCTCATAAATATTTTTTAATGGACTCTCCAACCAGGGGCACTCTGTGGCCATGTGACAGAATCCCTGTGGTGTGCACCGACACTTGCTGTTCCTTTTTACATATCTGTGGCAGAGGGAAGTAGAACAAACCAGATCATCCTTACTTTGACCATGGAAAGGAAAGCCAATAGATTGGCATTTTGTTTGGTTTGGTTTTTTCAAGAACTCCAAATACCTGAGTTCTCGCTGGATACAAGTTAAGAAGCACAAGCACTAACTTTTTTGTGGGCAGGATTCCCTCGTTCCATTAGGCCAGCTGCAGCCCAACTGGAAAACTTCCCTAATTCCTTTAAGGCAAACCTCTCCAAGACCAACCACCAGGCTCTGACAAGTCATATCCCAGATTTATATATGGGAAGGATATGAAAAACCCAGGAGGTAATGGGAGGAGTGGCATTTATTGCTTCATCATAATTGAATAAGCAGTCACATTGTCACAAACTACAATTTTCTCAGAAGAAACTAATTTGCCATGTGAGTTATTCAGTATTGGACATAAAATCATTAGTTATTAAAGCAAGAAAAAACCTTGGAGATCATCTGACCCAATTTTCTTATTTGACAAATAATAAAACTATTGTCCAAAGAGTCTAAGTGCTTTGCTGAGTAGTGATAGTGCTATGTATAGGGGCCAGGTCACCTCATTCCAGGCCTGTGCCCCTCTTACTAACTTATACAAATTCTCTATGAAATAACACATAGGCTAATCTATAGAATCCATAAAAGAGCATGCATGCGCGCGCACGCACACACACACACACACACATACACACACACACACACACACACACACACATACAATGACTGTAGAACTACCTCATTCCCTATTGTATGTGTGCTCCAAGTAATGCAATCATTATTTTAACAGAAATTTCCTGCAACTATAAATTCATTGGCTTGTCAACATTATTAAGTGTCTAAAGTGCTTCACAGAACACATACACACTAAGCGGTATTCTGAATCTGCCATTAAGGTCTAGCTTAGTAGTTCATAACCCAGGGAACTTTGCCCCCAGAGGACAACTCCAGAGACATTTTTATTTGTCACAACTGGGAAGGTGGCAAATGGCCTCTAGTGAGTAAAGGCCAAGGATGGTTCTAAATATCCTACAGTGCACACAGCAGGCCCCCCACAAAAAGAATGATCTAGACCAAAATGTTAATAGTGCTGAAGCTGAGAGGCCCTGGTTAGATTAATTATATAGGCAGTAACTCAAATGTCCTCCATGACTAGCTGATGGTAATGGTGTGGTTACAAATGTAGAAAATGCAGACTGGTAGATAGTGATTCTGGGGACAGATCATATGCCTAACATAAAGCAAATATAATAGCACGGCAGAGGATAGGCTCTCAAGAATAACTATAGGGTAGTAGCTGAAGACAGAGGGGCTTACACTCTCCTGGCTGGGCAACTTAGTCTAATCTTTCTAAGACTATTTTCTCCAGCTCTAAAATGCAGGTTAAAAAAATAGTACACCACCTCAGGGTAGCTGTGCTTCTTCACACAGTGCCTCTTTCAGATAAATGTTAACAAGTGGCTATAATTTTCACCAAATCTAGACCTTGAGAGAATTATTTGTTGAATCCAAAACTCTCGTTTTACAGATGACAAAACTAAATCTTAGAAAGTTATACATTTTCTCTATCATTTCAGATGAGGCCTATATAGTAGACATCCAATAAATATTATGTTTTTATTTGTTACTAAATTCTTAACATCTCAGGAAAGGAAGGAAAAATGAGGATATTGTTGATGTCTTTCACAAGTGGGCAGCTGAGGCCAAACACGGAGTATCTCACCCAAGGCTGCCTTTTGGGAAACTAAAGCCTGATCCTTGCCTGATCTAAGTGCCAAGCACTGATTTGCTAATGTCACAGTGGGGCAAATTTCAAATCATTTCTATTTCCTTTTTCAAGGCTTTGGTCTTAACTTGATTATATAGATCATATTCATAGTCCCCTGAAAGGTAGAAGTTTCCAAATGAAAAGTGATTGATCTATTGCTGGCAACATAAATCATTCATAAGCACTAGTTCAGACAGGGCCCAGTTCATTATGCATCTTCTGGACAATAAAGCAAATTAATCCTCCAGCTTTCTAACAAGCCTTGTACCAATCTATCTAAATTGGTCAAGAATGAAAGAACATCAGGAGTTACAATGCTAATGAGCAAACTCATTTCCTCACAAGGATTCTAGATTAGTGATGTTTTTCAAAGGAAACCTATGAAGCAGTTCAAGAACCTCTATACATGTCGTGTATGTACCCTGTGTAGTTCTCCAAACTCTGGGTGGGTCAGGAGTTTAAGACCTGACCCACAGGGTGGAGCTATGAGACCCAGGTCAAGTAGTAATGTATTTAATCCTAAGGGTAAATGCTCTACTCTACATCGGGCACAAAGAAAAGGGACAGAGTTGGTGACTGCAGTGAATGAGACTCAGGAACTACATTTCATGGTTAAAGTAAAGATTCAAGACTTGGGACAAGACACACAAGGTTTTGTTTATATCTTTGTTGAGTGTCATGATTCTGTGATATTCTTTCAACTATAGAACCACAGACTTGTCATTCTGAAAGCTGACATGCCACATGCCTTGTTTTAAACAATCCTATTGACCCCACCATAAATACAATACCAGAAAGATACAGCCAGCCCAAAGTCACCATACAGAATGGAAATCAAGAGAAAATTCATACCTCTGCTACACTCTTCTCCCTCTGATTTCTGCCAGGGCTCCTCATTGACAGACATAGAGAGCAAGGGACTTCAATGATGCAGTCCATACCTGTCAGCTTCTTGGGGACAAAGAGGCAGCAAGGCCTGAAATCACAGCTGTAGAATGACAGGCTTCCTAGTACATTTTCTTTGACCTGAAAGTCTCTGGCTCTTTTTACAGTGAGCCCAATGGTCAGGACTGTGCCCCTACAGGACTTCTTTCAACCTAGATGTGAAACTAAATTCTCTCACTGGCCATCTGTATGGTCCTAAACAAATTATGTTACCTCTCCTACCTTATATCCTCATCTGAAAAATGAAGAAAACAATAAGAGCTAATTTGTATTATGGGCTTATTATATGCTAGGCACTGTGCTGAGAGTTTTAGATACTTAGATATTAACTCAGTTAATCTTCACAACAATAGTTATTATTATTCCCACTTTACAGATGAGGAAACATGGCCTCCAGCCATGTTACTGATTCAGTGAGACAAACCAAGGCATCCTCGTATTCAGAGGAACACCCTCCTTCTCCTCCCTCCTCTCCCCCTGTGGGAAAAAGAGCTAAGAGGGGCCTAGGGAGCATTCAGGGAAAAAAGTTAGGGTGTTGCCTACTCAGACCTGCTGTACCACACATCTCTGGAAAAAAATGGGGGGGGGGGAATCCTTAGGATTTCCAGAGATTCCAGGCCAATTCCCCAGTACTTGGGACCAAAAGCTAGCAACAAAGACCAACTGTTTATATCTGTGCATCCTCTAAGCTTAATGTCTTCTTCAGAGACTCATCAGAAGTGACTGTGGCTGATCAAGATTTGGGGATCCAATTCAGTTGTCTAATTCCATCTGAAAATGATTTACAAGGCACCATTCTGAACCTCATTCTAAATGCCCAAACAGAATATAAATACTTGAAACAATTTGAGTCAATTTACTACAAAATAAAAGAGTTTAAAATTGACACTCTCTGGAGAAATGGTTTGGATCTTAGTAAACAGACATAGGCAGGCCTGTTCCCAATATCATATATTGCTAAGGCACTCCACCCTCACAGCCTGTGTTTAAATAGCAATAAACAAACACTCGGTTGAATTGCCTTGCTATCTTCTCAATATTTTCAATTCAGTTTTTCAGGTTTTTTTTAAATTAGTGCCATTGGTGGAGTTGCTGTCATATCCCTGTATTCACAGGTTCACTTTTACAATAATGTATTTCACCGATTTTCAAGCAAAAGAAAGCTTCCAGTCAAGAAAGGCCCAAACTTTAATGGTCAATTTAGTTCCTATCTTTGTTCTGCTGAGTTTCTACTCTTCTAAGAGCTTCTCACACCAGAGGCATATTCAGAAATAATTTGAAACAGCTGAATATAGGCACCAACCACATGAACGACTAGATATTCTGGGGGCCCCCTGTGATGCCAAAGTTAACCTTTCCCTGCTTGGAATGAGAGGGGTTGATGGGATACTGGAAAAGTGATCAGGACAGTGCAGTATCAGGAAGAACTCACAGGGCTTGAGACTAACATTTATGGGGCTTCTTAATTTTTAACACTGAGTATTGGCACCAGTAACCTATTATCCCTGGCTCAATCAACAGCATCCACCACCACTACTGACACTATTATTAGACATGACAAGTTAGAGTTCTGCTTAAAATTTTAAATTACTGAGACTGAGCAGTTAGGAGTCTGTGGCCTCTTATCCCCGTTCTCCTGGTGGTAAATATTGCAATTCCCAGTAGTGAATTAAGAGCTAATGTGTTCTAGTCTTGAGCTGAACACTCAGGTACAGTGGCAGGCAAAAGTAGGTCTGCAGTTGCAAATACATGAAATAGAGTTTATTCTTTTATTATTCTTTATTTTTATAGTCCTTTTTTTATATATGAACAACCTTGAAACTACTTTTGTCCACTCCGAATGTAAGGACTAAGTCAGAAGGAAGAAAGTCATATCAGAGACTAAATTTTCATGTCAGTTAATAGTAAGCCAAGTGGTTCTCAGCTTCAGATACACATGACAATTTTTATGAAACTTCATAAAAATACAAACATCCATATCCCTCTCCAAATCAACCGAAACTGGACTTTATAATACTAGTAGACAGTATTTAAAACATTTATAAAATAATAATAGGGTAAAAAAAATTTCTGCATATAATTCTCAGGCCCAGCCATGGTTAAGGTCACTACTGTAGCTTAATTTTCTAAGTGTACACACACCTCCCTACCTTCCCACTTCACAAGTGTTAACCTCCCCACATTTTCAGATCTGGAGTGCTTGGTGTTGGGACACTAGGAATCAGGTGCAGGGTCTCTCTGCTAAACTGTCACTCATGCTGCAGACCCTAAGCCCCACCCCCACCCCATTACTGTGCTAAAATAGAAAGTAGCTAAGGCCATAGCAACAATCCAAGAAGCAGGTTTCCTTATTCTTTAAGTTTCCTGTTTCCTAATTCTAGACTCTACTTACTTTTACCAGATGTATGTATGGAAATTAAAATGTTCTCTGCAGTTTGAAACTACCACTTAGGCCCCAAGTCACGATTAAAGATTTTTACAATCCTAAACAAAACAATAAAAATAAAGATACACAACATTTTATTATAATATAGACTACAACATATTCTGTGTATTACCATATCATGTGAATTTCATGTATTTTGGGTTTGGTTTTCTTGTCTCATTACATGTTTGGCCCACTCAATCATGCATTTTGTAGACAAAACAAAAATATCATTACTTTTGGTGTCCTAGTCATGTTCTACAGCCCTGAATAGAGCAGGTGTTTGTGAAAACAAATAATAAGAACAGTCCATGGAGGGAAAATGAAGTGAAAGAGCTGCCGCTAACCTTTCCCTTCTGCATGTGGAATGTGAAGACACCATAAGTATGTAAGTGCTGCTTTATTAAAACTCAGGGATTTGAAGTCCATTCTTTTGCCTTGAAGGCTTAACTGTTTCTCTTTCACCTTGTGGGTGTACTTTCTCTGGCACTCTGTTAGAATTTAAAATCTGAGAACTTGAACATTTTACATGAAAAAGTGAAACAGATAAAGTACACAATTAAATGAATCATTCAGGACTTTCCACCTCTCACTGGCCTAATAAATTTAATCTCCAGTTGGATTTTAATGCATAAATTCTGTAAAACTTAATAATAAAACTAACCATTTATCAGTTTATTATTATTCATATTTTGCCTCATCTTATTCTTTTTAAGAATCAAACAATTAAAACCTTAAAAATCCACCTGTTTGAAATCTGAATTCCAACCAAATATGTCTAAGGAATCCAAGTATCTTACCTCCTGGTGATTTAAAATACTCTGTGAAGAACTATAAAACATATCTCTGTGTTGAAAGAGTGCTTCAAATGTGAGAAAGTCTAGTTGTATATTGTAAATTGGTTGATATTTTAGTGACTACATTCTCATATTAACAAAAATAAATATTATAGCAAAAATTCTGGTCAATCCACATTTTTCCTTAGCCCCCCAAATTTTCTTTCTAAAACCACTCTTCTAGTCAACCCAATGCCCATTAATGATGCTTTTCAATTACACTGCTCACAAAAATTAGGGGATATTTTATCACTTCATATTCATTTTGAAATATCCCTTAATTTTTGTGAGCAGTATAGAATAGAATGCCTGACATTTAGAAAATTCTGTCTTATATGATACAGAACAAATCAGAAAAAGCAATTTGAATGAACTAAGCAAAGGAGGGGCAATTTTATTGAGTTGAATAAACATTATTTCCTTGCTATATAACCATGCAAAATAATCAATGATTTGATTTTGTTTTTATTTTTGTTTTTGAGAGAGGCGGGAAGAAAGAGACAGAAACATGGAGCTGCTCCTGTATGTGCTCTGATCGGGGAGTCCAACTCACAATCCCCAGCTCCAGGAGGACACTCCCAATGACCAAGCTATCGGGCCAGGGTTTAATTTGTTTTGTTTTTTTTTATTTTCAGAAAGACAGAGAGAGGAAGGGAGAGAGAGAGGAGTGTTGTCCTACTCAGTGGTGCACTCATTGGCTGCTTCCTGTGTGTCCCCTGACTGGGAATAGAACCCTCAATCTCGTTGTTTCTGGATGGCGCTCTTAACTGACTGAGCTAACAAGACAGGACAAATAATCAATGATTTTAATAATTACATTGGGTCAGTGCTACATTTTGTTTTTTGTTTCTTTGAAACTTTGTAGACAAAAAAAAATTCGCACAGAAAACATATTAAAAAGTAATCTTTGCTGTCTTGTTTAATATATTTCTACCTTACTAGGTTCATAAATAATTTGAGGTAGCTTTAAAAAAAACATACAATAGAATAAAAAAAATATCTTGATAATAATCCAGGCAAAAATATAATAAAATTAAGAAAAGAAATAAAACCAAGAAGTTAAGTTAGAATAGAAACCCCATTGCTCAGAGATAGAGCAAAGAGAAAATTATGTTAATGACTCACAGTATCCATAAGATAAAAACAAATTTGTACATCATATAATTATGTGGTAGAGGTGTTAGCTTCCACTGCAGTCATAGTATAATATAAAAGTTTCAAATAAATATTGTATATCTTAACCTTATACAATGTTGTTTATCAAATTAAAAATATATATACTGGTTGCTTGAAAAGGGAAGCAGCCTTAACACTAAGTCCTGAGAGACATTTTTCCCATAAATCTTTATGTAAAAGATTGTGCAAAAAATAAATGAAATTCTCAACAACACTCCTGCAGTAAATACCAAAATAAGAACTTCAGGGCTGTTTCTAACATTATCTCTCAGGACAGGTCAACAAAAAGTCAATGCAAAAACTAAATAAATAAATAAATACATACATACATACATACATACACACACACATCCCAAATCCCAGTTGATTAAAAGCCCTCGGGAGAGAATGCTGCTAAAATGATGCAGTACAAACAAGCACTTCTCTTGTCTGACAACTCATGAATACATTTTATAGGATTGAAAAGAGTACTTGCCTGTATACTCTTCAAAAACCACTCCATAAACTTTCAATAAATACTGAGTGGTACTGAATTCAAGATATTATTTTCTAACAAGTAAAATTATAAATAAGTGATTCAGAGTTTCCCAATGGATCTTTACTTGAGTTTCATTTAAAGTCTGTATTTATCTAAGGCTCCCTAGGGATAACTGCTGTTCTTGTCAGGGGTTACCAGAGCTAAGTTTTCAGATGTGCCCCTCCTCCACATTCAGTTTACTCCGGGTATGTGAAGTTATAGTCATTAATTCTCAACTCCTTCCTTCTCCCATTCTTCACATTAACAGAAAAGATGAAGGTTTTTTGAAACATTAACACAAAATAAACAAAGCTCTACCATTCCATTCACCCTCATTTTTATTTGGAATTTATTCAGAAATTAAGGAAAAAGGCAATGCCATAGACTAGAGCTGCAACCTCCACTGCTCTCACCTCTCTGGGCTACTTGGTGCCAAACCAGTCAGGCGCAACAACAGTTCACAAAGCTCTGGGACCACAAGGTAAAGGCAGAAGTTGCTTTGGAAACCACAGAAAACCAACTGGAAATAGCCTGTTGTTCAGTGGGCTGCCTGTTGTAGTAATATAATGTTATAGTAATTAAATATATGGAAATATAAAAAAATATGGAAGATATATAAAAGTAATTAAAATATAATATTGAAATTAATTAAGGAAATTAAATAAAGTTATGCCATCTGGATAGGAATTAATATAGTGTGTGCAAATGTGATAAATAGACTCTGACTTTCGAGCAGAGCCCAGTTAGTGTTGTGTGTGAAGTTCTACATAGATAAGAAGTGGCTTGATGTCATAACTCTGTAAATTAACATAAACAAGAAGCTTTCTTAGGACTTAAAAGTGACTTGATGTAACATTTCAGTAGATTAACATAAAAAGGACTCCCTGCAGAAACTCCCAAAAAGGTAGTTTGAAGTGATAATCCTGTAGATTGACACCTGTTAGAAAGTGTTGTCCAGAAAAGGTACTAAAGCTGAGGGGCCCCTTGCTGCAGTAGTCCCCCAAGCTCCAACGTGAACGTGGACTGTCTCCACGCCGCTCTGAGCTCTGACCAAAGACAGCTGAGAAGAGCACGCCGACGGGGCCCACTTAAACTGTACCCAGGTACACCAAAAGGATTTGTGAGTAATAAATTGCCTGTGTGATTCTTGCAACTAACTTGTGTGTTGTGTTGGTAGTGTCTTTCCTCCGGTGGCAGATAGTGTCGGCATTGATCATTAGCATCCTCATAGCCTCCTCAAGAGGATTCTCAAAGATGCTGCCAGCCCTGTTGATAAGCAGGAGTGTCCCACTGCACGGGGAAGTCGAGTCAGAGATGCCTGATCTACGTAGAGCTTGGGCCCTACTGGGACACTGCCCAATATTTGTCCTTTGTACAAACACAGGCACAAGCCATACTCATCAATAGCTCCTAAAATGGACAGTATTATTTGTTGGTTTTTCAATCAGGTCCAAGTCTACACCCTAATTTGGCTCAGAACAAATAATTAGGCTGAATTCACTGGTCTGGTACTTTCACAGTGAGCCAAAGTTTCAATTTGGTTGAGTCAGTTTTATAATCCACATTTTTTATTCACTGAAGTTTCCCTCTTTTCAAGCTCAAGGCAGCCAAGCTTAACAATTTAAGACTAATTCTTTGAAATGGAATTCTGGTCAATACTTAAAATTCATTATAAAATTACCACTTTCTGTCCTGGAATTAATCTGAAAAGAGCTGTAAACTCAAAGTCATTCCAAAAGTCAATATTCCCAAATCATCTGCTAAGTATTTAAAAAAAAAAAAAGCTTAATGCTTGTTAGCACTCAGTGTTTTAAAAGGAAGCAGAGGCATGTTCAGCTGGGATTTTGAAGGTAAATTAATAACGGGACTATTTATTCACAATAATAAAAGGTGAGAGGTAAGTAACCCACCAGGGATGCAGAATGCTCAGGGACTAATCAGCAGGAAACTGTTTCTACCTTCAGGCCCTAAAGAAGCTAGAGAAGAAAACCAGTGAAACCAAAGGCAAGTCAGAACTGCAGCAGTTGCAAACTCAGAAGGAAAAAGCCACTGCAGGAACTGTGACCCAGAGGTAAAAAGGGAGTAGCCTACCAATACCACAACCTCAGTCTCCTCTGGCTCTGTTATCTGCTGCAGGAACTTCCCATTGGTGGCATCTACTTCAAGGCAAGGGAGCCTACTAACAGAGCCCAGAGCAGAAAAGGAAAAATGGGGACAGGGTGGAGAATAACCAGTCTATAGACCTTGCCAAACAATGTCACTTCTGGTACTGCCATGGGGGACTAAGAGACTATTTTGGAAGTAGTGTGGATGCACCTAGATAACCAGTACTGTGTATTTCTCCATGAGATAACTTTATAATCCTTCTTGATTTTATTGTCTGTCAGGGTAAAAACACCTTTTACATTATCAAAGAATTAGAGTTTTTCACTTACACTTCTTAAGTTACTTGCTGATTTCATAAATTTTTTTTGATTGATCTCATTTCTAAAGGCAGCAATTTTTTTTGTCTTGAAATGGCAGAGCATTATACAGGAATATTCTAAGTGTGAGGGTAACTAGCAGTGTGCCCCCAATCCCATGCTATTCCCATATGGAATAGGGAAAAAAACATAATTAATCCAGCTGTTTCCTGATCCTCATCACAGACATTAGTTTCAACTTCTTTATAATCAACAATGCACAGAGAACCTCATTTATTTAATCGGGAGGAAAATGGAGTAAAGACAAAGGAGAGAAGTTGATGGAAGGATGCTCACAGAGACAGTTGACCTACACACGATCATTTTCACATCTAAAATGAAACTTGCACATATTCAACATGAAAAAGTGTTTTAAAAAGTAATTAAAACAGCTGGTCTTAAATAAAAGCTATTCTTCAAGCATTTTTTGAAAATGTTACATGTAAAGCTTAGATGAATACTTTCTAAAACACCCCAGCCACATACATGGTTAGTGAAAATTATACTCTACAATATGTATGGGGATGCCTCCTAGCATATATTCAACCAATATTGCTCTATACAGAAAAAAATGGGAAATTAAGGTCAACAACAATAATTTAAAGATGTTAAAGCTTAAGAGTTATTTCAGAAACCTACATATTCCCAGACCGAAAGTTGGACTTGAAGCTGAAGTTTCCATCTTACCAGCGGAAGACTTATTAGACAAGAATATCAGAGATCTGAGAAAAGAACTTCCTAGCTTGGAGAGGATATGACTAGAAAAAAACCAAAATTACAATTTTATGAGGCATGAATTGTTCTGGGACATGCAAGGCACATGTTATAGTACAATTATTTAAATTTTTTTTAAATGAACAACCTCAGTCTCCTCTGGCTCTGTTATCTGCTGCAGGAACTTCCCATTGGTGGCATCTACTTCAAGGCAAGGGAGCCTACTAACAGAGCCCAGAGCAGAGAAGGAATTTCCTACCCACTCAAATTTACAGGAAGAGATGTTCAGTTATTTTGAGCTCTCTGCACCATCCCTAGGAAGGCCAAAATGGATGCCATAGATGATAAAACGGACCTTCAGGCCTTCCAGTTTTTGAGCAGAGAAGAACCATAGCCTATAGTTTCCATAGTTGCCATTTGCTCTTTGGGACCACATGATGCCACTGTGAAGCACTAGGCTCTCATCATCTGTCCAAGCTGTTGAGCTATCCACAGCCCAAGCCATCAAGCTCTATTTGCTGATGGGCAGCCCCCTAGCAGCTTCACTCACTCTCAGCCAAGCCAGGCCATGGGAGACTCTGCCTGCCCATAAGGCCACAGCTCTGTCCTCCTAGGTATTATTAGCTCAGACTCCTGATCCTCAGTGTTGCAGTACCTAATGGATTTGGGACTTTCTACTTCCCATGAGGCCTATCACCCTTCATACTCTCAATCCTGGGAAATAAACCCAGGCAGACAATTTTTTCTCCTTTTAACACTATATATCCATATTGGTTTGTTCTTCCTTTTTTGGAAATTAGAGCTAATTGCTTTAATTTCCTTAAACACACACACAAACACACACACAAGTCTTTTTAATGGCTTTTATTTCAGAAGGGTCGACACTAGCCTGCCAGCATCACCATGGAGGAAGACCCTCCATGGTTAAGAAAAACTCAAGCATTAGGAACCCAGAGATTCTTAAGAGAGGAAAAAAATCCACTTCCTTACTTCCTGATGAAATTGTTGCCTGGAAGCGTGGAACACATTATCTTACAGAACATCACCTTACTTTATTAAATTCATTACAAATCTATTTTTTCTTTCTCTTTGTGTGTGTGTGTGTGTGTGTGTGTGTGTGTGTGAGACAGACAGAGAGATAAAGAGACAGAGAGAAGAACAGATAGGGACAAACATACAGGAAGGGAGAGAGATGAAAAGCATCAATTCTTCATTGCAGCTTCTTAGTCTCCTTAGTTGTTTATTCATTGCTTTCTCATATGTGCCTTAATGGGGGCTGCTACCACAGAGCAAGTGACCCCTTGCTCAAGCCAGTGACCTTGGCCTTCAAGCCAGGAACCTTTGGGCTCAAGCTAGCAACCATGCAGTCATGTCTGTCATGTCTATGATCCCATACTCAAGCCAGCGACACTGCACTCAAGCTGGTGAACCTGTGCTCAGACTGGATGAGTCTGCACTCAAGCCAGTGACCTTGAGGGTTTGGATCTGGGTCCTCTGCCTCCCAGTCTGATGCTCTATCCACTACTCCACTGCCTGGTCAGGTCAAATCTATTTTTTCATTTGTTTATTCAAAAATTGTTTAGACAGACTCCCAGCTCACACCACCAAACTGGATTACAAGTTAATTTAAAAACAATCATTGTGACAAACCAACTCTGGACTACAAGAGCAGCACTCAAAAACTAAGGAACAAAGAAGAAGCCACACTGAGCCTGGTAGGGAGCACCAACGTGGTAGCGCTCCCCTGCTTCCAGAAGCAAAGGAGGGGTGAGGCTGAAAGCCAAGAAGGGCTCTCATTCCAAGGAAAAGAGCAGGCAATATCACTCACAGCCACTTGCCTGGGGACCTGGGAACTAGGTGTGCTGAGAAAGCTGGCTTGTCTTCCAAAAGGAAAGTGGGGAGAGAGAGACAGATAGTGATGGGCAGAGGAATGCATGGGATGAACTGAGAAGCTGACTCATCAAGTGCAGAGGCAACCATAGCTAAGGGAGGGGTCGATCCCTCCACAGAGCACAAGCCTAAAATGGTTCCAGGTGACCAACCTCCAGAAAGCTCTCCAGCTCCAATCAGCACAACAAGACACAGCTAAAAACAGGAAGTGGGGAGGAGGGGAAGTAACTCAGGTCTCCATGGAGATCTAAGATACACCTCCCCCTACTGAAGCAGAGAAAGCATCCCGCCCCAGGAGAGACGCTGGCAGACGCACTTTCAGAGTCTCAGGTTACACCCACCACATTCCTGGATAGTTTCAAATAAACCTCCTGCAGAGATCAGTAAACAAGATTACCACTGAGTTAAGAAAACTGAGAAGAAAACAAACAAATCAATACTTCACAGAGGCTCTACTAGAAAAGCCAAATCCAACATCAGATTACAAACAACAGCTGATGTCAACCCAAGAAGACCTAGAAATAACACAACTGAAAATTGGAGGCAGACAACACCAACCCTTGACTTAGTCAACTCTACAAACAACACACCCAAATGAGGAGAGTATACACAGACATAATGGGAAGACAAAGAAGTGCTATCCAAATGAACCAACAAGAGAAACCTCCAGAAAATGAACTGTGTGAGATGGAAATAAGCAAACTACTGGATGCAGAATTTAAAATAATAATTATTAAAATGCGGAAAGATCTTAGACCAACAATGGACACAATGAACACATAAATAAAGAGATAACAAGCATCAAAAAGAACATTGAAATAATAAAGAAGAATCAGTCATAAATGACAAATACAATATCAGAAATAAAAACTACACTAGAAGCAATTAAAAGCAGGCTGGATGAAGCAGAGGATCGAATCAGCGATTTAGAAGACAAGATAAACGAAAACACAGAACTGAAGTGGCAAAAAGAAAAGAGAATAAAAAAATCTGAGGAAACTCTAAGAGAGCTCTGTGACAACCTAAAGAGAAACAAAATCCGCATCATAGGGGTTCCTAAAGAACAAGAGATAGAACAAGGGATAGAAACCTTGTTAAATCAAATCATAGCTGAAAACTTCCCTAAATTAATGCAGGAAAAAGTCACACAGTTCAAGAAGCACATATAATTCCATTAAAGAGAAACCCAAAGAAATCTACACCTAGACACATCATAATTAAAATACCAAATACCAAAGCTAAGTGATAAAGAGAAAATATTAAAAGCTTGAGAGTAAAAAAGGTTATCACCTACAAAGGAGCCCCCATAAGGATGACATCCACTTCTCAACAGAAACACTTGAGGCCAGAAGAGAATGACAAGAAATATTCAAAGTAATGCAGAACAAGAACCTACAACCAAGACTTCTGTATCCAGCAAAGCTATTATTTAAAATTGAAGGAGAAATAAAAAGCTTCCCAGACAACAACAACAAAAAACTCACGGAATTCGCTACAACAAAACCAATGCTGCAAGAAATGTTAAGCGGCCTGTTGTAAACAGAACATAAAGGGAAAAAATATAATAAAAAAGGAATATAGCTTTAAAGAATAAAATGGCAATAAACAACTACATATCAATAATAAACTTAAATGTAAATGGATAAAATGATCCAAACAAAAGACATAGGGTAGCTGCGTGGATGAGAAAACAGGACCCATACATATGCTGTCTACAAGAGACACACCTCAAAACAAAAGATACACATAGACTGAAGGTAAAAGGATGGGAAAAAAAATTTATGCAAATGGAAATGAAAAAAAAAACTGGGGTAGCAATACTTATATCAGACAAACTAGACTTTAAAACAAAGTAAGAGATAAAGAAGGTCACTACATAATGAAAAGGGGAGCAATCCAACAGGAAGATATAACCATTATAATATCTACGCACCTAATATAGGAGCACCTAAATATATAAAGCAGACTTTGATGGATATAAAGCGCGAGATCAACAGCAATACTATAATAGTAGGGGACTTCAATACCCCACTAACATTACTAGATAGATCCTCAAGAAAGAAAATTAACAAAGAAACAGCTGACTTAAAGGACACACTAGATCAACTCGATTTAATATATATCTTTAGAACTTTCACCCTAAAGCAGCAGAATATACACTCTTTTCAAGTGCTTGTGGTACATTCTCTAGAATAGACCACATGTTAGGGCACAAAAGCAGTCTCAAAAAATTTAAGAAGATTGAAATCATATCAAGCACTTTCTCTGATCACAATGACATGAAATTAGAAATCCACCACAACAGAAAAACTGAAAAATGCTCAAACAAATGGAAACTAAACAGCATATTATTAAATAACGAATGGGTTAACAATGAGATCAAAGAAGAAATAAAAAAATTCTTAGAAACAAATGATAATGAGCACACAACAACTCAAAATTTGAGACACAGCAAAAGCAGTACTGAGCTTGCTTTCTGTGTTTGTGGGACAGCTGAGCTCAGGAGAAACACTGGACACAAAGGAGTGGCCAAAACGTGAAGTTCTGGAAGTAGGGATGCAAAATATGTGAATGAACCTGTAGTTAATCGAGACAGGATCATTTTCCCCCCACTCCACATCAAACTTGGCTTAATGAAGCAGTTTGTTCAGGTTTTCAATAGAGAAAGTGAATGCTTTCAACATATTATTTCTGCTTTTCCTGCCTTGTCTTTTGAGAAGATAAAAGCAGGTATATTTGATGGACCTCAGATTCGAACCCTCACACGTGACAACTGTGACAAAGAATTTTCCAGGAAGATGAATAAGGAGGAGAAAGCAGCATGACACTTTTTTGTGGCAGTTACAAAGAACTTCCTTGACAACAGAAAAGCAGAAAACTATGAACTTCTGGTTCAAAGGATGCTGTTGGCTTTCCACAACATTGGATGTAACATGAGTGTTAAGATTCACTTCCTGAACAGTCACCTTGATAAGTTTCCCAAAAATCTTGGAGCTGTTAGTGATGAGCAGATTACTGTTAGAGCATCAAACGAGATTGTCCTCAACAAGTACACAAACGCAAGAGCTACAAATGCAAAGTTTTGCCTGAACAAAATTTAAAGAAGTTTTGCGCAAATTTTATGATTAAAATAAATGTTTTAATATATTCTCTTTCAAAATTGTAGACAAATTTTGATGCAATCATATCTTTTAGTGTATTAGTGTATTTACTGTATTATATAAATTATTATATTTTCACAACGATGATGCCCAAGAAGACATTCTACTTCATTATGTTAAACTAAATGTTGAAATTTTTACAATAAGATGAAAAGTTAAAATCTTGAATTGCAAAAAAACTGTAGCTTACAGAAAAAACTAATGTCAGATTTAAGATCAGAACATTCAAATTAGGTAAGAACAAGTATTTTTGTGGATGCAACAAATTTTGTTCCCCAGTAAAAATGGGCAAAAATTAAAAGCAATCCCCTTAAGATCAGCAACAAGGCAGGGGTGCCCCCTTTCACCACTCTTATTCAACATAGTCCTGGAAGTCCTAGCCACAGAAATCAGACAAGAAAAAGAAATAAAAGGCATCCAAATTGGAAAAGAAGTTGAATTATCATTATTTGCAGATGATATGATACTGTATATAGAAAACCCTAAAGTCTTAGTCAAAAAACTACTGGACCTGATAAATGAATTCAGCAAAGTGGCAGGATATAAAATTAATACACAGAAATCAAAGGCATTTTTATACACCAACAATGAATCAAAGAAAGAGAAATTAAGAAAACAATCCTCTTCATTATTGCAACAAAAAAAGTAAAGTATCTAGGAGTAAATTTAAGTAAAGTACCAAGGAGATTAAAGATTTATACCTGGAAAATTATAAAACATTTATAAAAGAAATCAAGGAAGATATAAACAAGTGGAAGCATATATCCTGTTTATGGATAGGAAGAATAAACATCATTAAAATGTCTATATTACCCAAAGCAATCTATAGATTTAATGCAATACTAATTCAAATACCAATGAAATACTTCAAAGATATAGAACACATATTCCAAAAATGTATATGGAACACAAAAAAGAACATGAATAGCCTTAGCAATCTTGAAAAAGAAGAATAAAGTGGGAGGTATCATACTTCCTGATATCAAGTTATATTACAAGACCATTGTACTCAAAACAGCTTGGTACTGGCATAAGAACAGGCATATAGATCAATGGAACAGAACAGAGAACCCAGAAATAAACCCACACTTTTATGGACAAATGATATTTGACAAAGGAGGTAAGAGCATACAATGGAGTAAAGACAGTCTCTTTAACAAATGGTGTTGGGAAAATTGGACAGCTACCTGCAAAAAAATGAAACTAGACCTTCAACTTATGCCATTTACAAAAATAAACTCAAAATGGATAAAAGATTAAATGTTAGTAGTGAAACCATAAGCATCTTAGAAGTAAACATAGAAAGTAAGCTCACCGACATCTCTCGCAGCAATATATTTGCTGATTTGTCTCCACGGGCAAGTGAAATAAAAGACAGGATAAACAAATGTGACTACGTCAAACTAAAAAGCTTTTACATAGCTAAAGACAATAAGAACAGAATAAAAAGACAAACTACACAATGGGAGAACATATTTGACAATACATCTGATAAGGGGTTAATAACCAAAATTTATAAAGAACTTGTAAAACTCAACACCAGGAAGACAAACAATCCAGTCAAAAAATGGGCTAAAGAAATGACTAGACACCTCTCCAAAGAAGACATACAGATGGCTAATAGACATGAAAAAATGCTCAATGTCACTAATCATTAGAGAAACACAAATTAAAACCACAATGAGATACCACCTCATACCAGTCAGAATGGCACTCATTAACAAAACAACACATGAGAGGTGCTGGCGATGATGTGGAGAAAAGGGAAACCCTCTTGCACTGCTGGTGGAAATGCAGACTGGTGCAACCACTGTGGAAAACAGTATAGAGATTCCTCAAAAAAAAAACAAAAAAACGAACTGCCTTTTGACCCAGTCATCCCACTTTTAGGAATATACCCCAAGAATATCATATCACTGACTCAAAAAAAGAAATGCACCCCTATATTTATAGCAGCATTGTTCACAATAGCAAAGATCTGGAAACAGCCCAAATGTCTGTCAGTGGACGAGCAGATTAAAAAGCAGTGGTACATATATACAATGGAATACTCTGGGGCCATGAAAAAGAAGGAAATATTACCTTTTTTAACAACATGGATGGACCTGGAAACAAATAAGCCAGGCAGAGAAAGAAAAATATCATTTGACCTCACTTATTTGAAGAATCCAATGACCAATGTGAACTGAGGAACAGAATTGAGACAGAAGAGGGATCAAAGAGACCAGAAGAAAAGAAAACAGAGGAAAAGGGGATAATAGGATGAGATAAACCTGAATCCCAAATGAAGGGAAGTGGGGAGGGAGATGTTGGGAAGGGAGCAGGGAGATGTTGAGGGGAACACAGGGGAGGGGGGATGCACTTAGGGTGACACTAAAATATATTTAAACACAATAAATTAAGCAAAAATTAAAAATTTGTTTACTGAGCTTCAACTATATTTTAAGCAATGTGAAAGGCACTGGAGATGGAATAGTGAGAAAAAAACTGCTGTTCTGTGGTTACAGAGTTTTCAGCCTCAAATTACCATAATGCAAGCCTGCATACTCCCCTCTGGGAAAACAGAGAAAGTACAAGGCAGGAGCTTGTGTCAGAAGGGTGCTTACACATAGCTAGGCTAGAATAAATACATAGAATGATTGATGCTAAAAACCAAGAGTAAAATGATATTTTTCATACAGAATTCTGAGAGTGACTGAACAATTGTCAAATTTAAGGAAATCACAAATAATTTCAGGAAGGATAGGTGTTTGAACCTAAACCTGAGGAAGGTGAAGAAACTTGAATAATGGAAAAAGGAAGAGAGGAAATAATCAAATTACACCAAAAAGCAAGAAATTATCTGAATATTCAAGATTTTTAAATGACTTTTTTTTCTTTTTTTTTTTCTGAAATGAGAAGTGGGAAAGCAGAGAGACAGACTCTCACATGCACCCAGCCAGTATCTACCTGGAATGCCCATCTGGGGTGTTTCTCTGTTGCAACCAGAGCCATTTTAGCATCTGAGGTGGAGGCCATGGAGCCATCCTCAGTGCCTGGGCCAACTTTGCTCCAATGGAGCCTTGGCTGCAGGAGGGGAAGAAAGAGATAGAGAGAAAGGAGAGGGGGAAGGGTGGAGAAGCAGATGAATGCTTCTCTTGTGTGCCCTGGCCGGGAATCAAACCTGTGACATCTACACGCTGGGCTGATGCTTTACCACTGAGCCTACTGGCCAGGGGCTCAAATGACTTTTTAGAGGAACAAAAAGCACTTACTTTAATTTTGTTTTTTAATAGTGTAAGGCAGGCTGGGCATGGCATGCAGGTTCACTTTGAATTCAGGCAGGCGGTAAAGAAACTGTGGAGCCAAAAATGGTGGGCCATTCTGTTTATTGAAAGCTCACAAAGACAGGCAAGTCAAAAGAAGAAAAAGAAAAAATACAAAGGGAAAGGAAAACTTGCTTTTCCCAGTGGAGGACAAGGGATCAGGAAACCAAATGCACCTCTCTGTGCCTAGGTGTGATCTGATCTCACCTCCCCTGAGGGGAAGCACTTATGTCCTTCCAATAGCACTACCAAGTGCTCATGCACTAATTGCACAAAGTGTTTGTAGCCGGTAAACCTGTGAGCAAGCCTAACACTGTTTTCCGTTTATGAAATAACGAATACTGAGAAAAGGAGAAGAGGAAACTATCGAATTACACTAAAAAGCAAGAAAATGCCTGAAAATTTAAGATTTTCAAATAAATTTTACCGGGAGCAAAAAGCACTTACTTTAATTGTGTTTTTTAAAAGAATGTTTATGGTACAAACAGACTTAAATTTTATCTATCATTTTACTCTCTAAAAAGCTGTGCTCCATTGCCCTATAGGGGGCTTGCTGGGAAGATTCCAGCTGGGGCACATGCAGGAGTTGGCCTGCCTCCACTCCTCTCTCTGAAAGAAAGGAAGAAAGAAAGGAAGAAAGGAAGAAAGAAAGAAAGAAAGAAAGAAAGAAAGAAAGAAAGAAAGAAAGAAAGAAAGAAAGAAAGAAAGAAAGAGAAAGAAAGAGAGAGAGAGAGAAAGAAGGAAGGAAGGAAGGAAGGAAGGAAGGAAGGAAGGAAGGAAGGAAGGAAGGAAGGAAGGAAGGAAGGAAGGAAGGAAGGAAGGAAAGAAAGAAAGAAAGAAAGAAAGAAAGAAAGAAAGAAAGAAAGAAAGAAAGAAAGAAAGAAAGAAAGAAAGAAAGAAAGAAAGACAGCAGTTCTTGCTATGTTTTCAACTAGGAATATCAGATAAACTCATGACCCACAAAACTGTCTTTCAATTTTCTTTTATCATGAAAAAATGTGTTTCTCTCTGCCTCTTTCTCATCTTGAAGAAGTAGGTAGAGAAACTCTCCTTCCAAAAACAAACATTTGATATAATCCCAATGGAAGGACAAATTGGTATGATCTTTCTAAAAGGTAATTTGGCAACTAGCATCAAAAGCCTAAAAAAATGGGCAAACCAGCTGGACAGAGAAGTCTGCTTTTAGGAATTTATCTAGGGAAATAATCAAAAATATTCACAAAGACTTTGTAAAAGATAGTCATTGTATTGAAATTTGTAGAAGTAAAATAAATGTAAGTTAACTTAAATATCCAAAGTTGTGGATATGGCTAAATATTTTATAGTGTAGTAATAAAAAAATATCTTGCACATATTTAAGGATATAAGAAAATACTCACAAGTTGAAAAAAATCAGGTTATAAACTATGGACAGTATGATCAAATATTATGTGTATATAATATATTCAGATGGTGAAAATATACTTAAAGTTCTAAGACTTGTTATCTTTTGCTGATAGCAGTAGGAATAAAATGCATTCCTTCCTTATGCTTTCATGTCTTATTTTAAACTTTCTACAATAAATATATGTTGGGAAAGACAGTTCTGTGCAGGCACTCTTTTGACACCCACTCAGTCGCATAAGATTGGCCTTGGTCTAGGAACACTTCCTTACCAAGAGATAGAATCCTCTCAGGTTTAGCACCTTGTGTAGAAATATACTACCTAGTTTCAGACTTAATGTACACTCCTTTGTTCAGCTTAAGTATGTGTATCATAAGGCACCTGGCCAAATCCACTGCTTTATCTGTCCACTGTGGGGCAGGGATGGGATTTTTCGTTCTATAACACAAGGTGAGTGTGAGCTGGTCACTTGCCTTGCATCAACCATACTAATAAATACATAAATATAAGTTGTCTAAACACATCAATTAAAAAAGAGAAATTTTCAGCCTGACCCGGTAGTGGCACAGTGGGTAGAGCATTGGACTGGAACGTGGAAGACCCACGGTTTGAGACCCTGAGGTCGCCAGCTTGAGTGCGGGCTCATCTGGTTTGAGCAAAGCTCACCAGCTTAAGCTCAAAGTCGCTGGCCCAAGCAAGGGGTCACTCAGTCTGCTGTAGCCCCCTGGTCAAGGCACATATGAGAAAGCAATCAATGAGCAACTAAGGTGCCGCAACAAAGAATTGATGCTTCTCATCTCTCTCCCTTCCTGTCTGTCCCTCTCTCTGACTCTCTCTGTCTCTGTCACACACACACACACACACACACACACACATTTTCTAGCTAAATGCTATCTACAATAAACCACTTTATATAGAGAGACACAGACAAACTATTAGTGAAAATATGAAAAATGATGCACCTAGATAACACTAGCCAAAATATAGCTGCAGTAGCTGTGTTAATATATATTAGCTATACAGAATAAAGAATCTGAGCAAGGATAAAGACAAACATCAAACAAAAATAGAGGAGTTAAATATCCATGAAAACATAATAATATCAATTGTGTAGGCACATAACAACAGTTTCAAAAATATATAAAACAAAAAGTGATAGGAATCATAAATCCACAATTATAGCTGAATGGATAGAACCCATAGATAGAAAAATCAGTAAGATATAGAAGGCCCAAATAGCAATATCAACAAACTTGACATAATTGACATTTATAGAACATTTCACTTTACCCTGCAAAATACACATTCTTTTCAAGTGTATATAGAACATCCACCAAGAGAGATAATATTATGACAAGAAATCAAATATCAATAGATTTAAGTAAATGGAAATTATACAAGGTATATTTTCAGAGAAAAAAATGGAATTTATATATCAGTAATAATGGTATCTGAAAAATCTCTAAATAGTGGAAAATCAAACAAAACATTTAAATATACCTGGTTAAAACAGAAAGTATCAAAGAGTGATATTGGCAAAAGGATAAACACATAGATCAATGATTAAGAATATTGCTGGGTTTAGAAATAACCCTCATAAATTTGGTCAACTAGCATTTGACAAAAAAGAAAAAATTTCAGAAGAGTAAACACCACCTGTCAACAAATGGTGATTAAAAAACTGACCACCCAGAAAAACATGAAAATCAGTTATACCTCAACTCTTATTCAAAAATTGACCATAAACCTAAACATAAAAATGAATGCTCTCAAAATTGTATAAAAAATAAATAGAAACTCTTTTAGACCTCAAGTTAGTCAAAGATATTTTTAATATATGGTATTTAACATATGACTCTAAATGTTCAATTCATGGGGGGAGATAAATTGGGTTCTATCAAAACTATAAACCGCTACTTTATGAAAGACACTGTTAAGTGAATGAAAAGACAAACCACAAACTGGGAGAAAACATTTGCAAACACATTCTAAAAAAGGACTTGAATATACAATATATACAGTACTCTCAAAACTCAACAATAAGAGAACTAACAACCTAAGTTGAACAAAAAATCTTAAAGGACAACCAAAAAAATTGTCTAGATAGGAAGTAACTGTTAAAAGATGCTTAACATCTCTCATCACTAATAAAATGTAAATTACAACCACAATATTATATGAGTACACATTACTAGAATGCAAAACAAACAAAAACCCTAATACATCAAGTTCTGAGAGGATATGGAGAAACCAGAATTCTTGCACACTGCTGGTGGGAATGTATACTTCAGTATAACCACTTTAAAAAACATTTTGGTAGTTTCCTACAAAGTTTACTATATACTTATCATATGGGCCAGCAATCCCAATTATAGGTATTTACCCCAGAGAAATAAAAACTTATGTTCACATGAAAACTTGTATAGGCATATTTACACCAGCTATATTCATAATTATGAAAAACTGGAGAAAACCCAGATGTCCTTCCACCAGTGAATAAGCCAAATGTAGTTCATACATACAATAGTAGTATTCTATTGTAGTGTCTTAAATAAATTTTACTACTTGATAAAAGCCAGAAACAAAGATATGATTTGATTTACATGACTTCCTGGAAAAGGCAGAAGGATAGGAAGAGAAAACAGATCATTAGTTGCCAAAGATTGGGAGCAGGTGACCATAAAAGGACAGAAGGAGAGACTGTATGTTCTATATAGAGGTAATAAAATGTTCATAATAGAGGTGGTAAATACACAATTTTTTTTTTAATTTTTTTTTTCTTTCTTTCTGAAGCTGGAAACGGGGAGAGATAGACAGACTCCCGCATGCGCCCGACCGGGATCCACCCGGCACGCCCACCAGGGGCGAGGCTCTGCCCACCAGGGGGTGATGCTCTGCCCCTCTCGGGCTTCGCTCTGCCGCGACCAGAGCCACTCTAGAGCCTGGAGCAGAGGCCAAGGAGCCATCCCCAGCGTCGGGGCCATCTTTGCTCCAATGGAGCCTTGGCTGCAGGAGGGGAAGAGAGAGACAGAGAGGAAGGAGGGGGTGGGGGGTGGAGAAGCAAATGGGCGCTTCTCCTATGTGCCCTGGCCGGAATCGAACCCGGGTTCCCCGCACGCCAGGCTGACGCTCTACCACTGAGCCAACCAGCCAGGGCCCCATTTTTTTTTTTTTTTTTTTTTTTTTTTTTTTTTTTTTTTTTTTTTTTGTGGTAGACACAGAGAGAGTCAGAGAGAGGGACAGAGAGACAGGGAGGGAGAGAGATGAGAAACATCAATTTTTCATTGCGACACCTTAGTTGTTCATTGATTGATTTCTCATATGTGCCTTGACCGAGGGGCTACAGCAGACTGAGTGACCCCTTGCTCAAGCCAGCGACTTTGGGCCCAAGCTGGTGAGCCTTGCTCAAACCAGATGAGCCCACACTCAAGCTGGTGACCTCGAGGTCTTGAACCTGGGTCCTCCACATCCCAGTCTGACGCTCTATCCACTGCGCCACCGCCTAGTCAGGCTACACAAATTTTTGAGTATGAGCAAATACATGAAAATGTACACCACAGAGAGTAAATTCTTTATGTGAATTTTAAAAGAACCAGAAATAAAGGGAACACAAAATAGAATACAAATTGTAATGAACTTAACCAAATGATAGATAAGTAATATACAGGTAACCACAATGAAAGGGATGGGGAATGTAAATAACCTAATTTAACTTTGAAAAAAGGTATTTTGACTGTATATTGTAAGGCTAAAGGCAAAAGAACTCTACATAAAAACTGTCTGGTTGGTAAATGTGATTCTCACCAGGTTATGTGTTAGCAATTTCAAAAATCTCTGTGTATACTAGATTTGAAAAAAATAAGTAAATAACAGATAATGAGAGCCATTTTCTCACTGTTGTATAAGTAAATTACATGTTAGAAAATGAGGAAGGCTAGAATGGGTAGTGTTGGATTAGAATAAGAGATATCACTAAACTTATGGTTTTTCCTGCATGCAGAGAGATAGATACACAAATAAATATGAGTGTGATATGATCTGTCAACACATTCACCCTGATATGTTGTACTGAGAAAGGCACAACATCATTTCTGTAGTGTTTGTGACAGAAATGGGTAACTTTAATCTAGGCATCAGAAAACATTCGACAAATAGAAATTGAGAAAAAATTAGACAAAATAACTGACTATTCTTCAAAAAGGTTATGGTCATTAAAGATTGGGAAACTACCACAGAATGAAGGAGACTAAGAAGTAACAGCTAATGCAATATGAGATTCTGGACTAAATCCTGTAACAGCAAAATGACAAGTAGTAGAAATACTGATGAAATCAGAATAAAGTCTTTAATTAATAGTTTGTGCTAATGTCAATTTCTTCATTTTGAACTATGGTTATGTGAAATGTTAATATTAGAGGAAGATGGAAATGAGAACTCTCATTACTAATTTTGTAACTTCTCTATAAATCTAAAATTAGTTTGAAATTAAAAAAATAAGAAAGAAATAACCTCATATGACCTAAGCCGGATATACAGAATAGAGACAGCATTTTCAGCCACAGTAACCAGATATGTAGCTAGGTACATAACCTTGAGCATGAATACTAATGGTCAAGATAATGATGAACAACAAAGAATTAATAGCCAGTTCTGTGGCTGAGATAACAAAGCATGCCATATGGAATGAGGAACAATTAGAGGTGAGTGTGTCACAATTTAGTTCAGGAACAAAAACACATTGCCAATATGTTCTTTCATGTCATATATCTAACAAGGTCTTCATAGGCACCCATAATGGGCCACATTAAATAATCAGAATGTAGGATTTAATAATCCACTGTGGATTTTATTCCTTCTTATTTCCTCTAGGAAAGTACACCCTTTCTCTTCAAGCTTCATCTCCCACTTTATCCAGGCTGGTTTCCTGTACATCACCTTATCATTCCAGTTTAGAAACACAAGGATCTTTCTGGCATCCCCATTATGGTGTATTAAACACTGCTGATACTTCCCCAAATAATTTCCAGTCACAATCCTGGCAAATCCTGCATCTATCACAGGCCAGTAACCTGTCACTGTTCCTGGTCACCAGTCTCTTCACTTAATCCCTCTTGCATGGAATAACTTCACTAAAATGCCACATATCTTATTTCTTCACTGTTCAAAAAAACCACAATAATTTTCTGATACCTATTCCATTGTGAATTATGGAATAATAATGAAATTTATGAATTCTTCTTCCTAATTTACCATAGATCTGGCAACAAAAAGCTTGCTGCCATCAATCCAGTGCCAACAGGAGTCCCCAGTCTGGAGGTCAGTAAAAGGAGAGACTTTATTCAGGTGAACAGTTTACAAGCCTGGAAAATGCAGCCTCCAGTGGAAACCATGAGTGGACTCCCCTGAGACAATGGGAAGCCTACTTATATATATATAAGTGCCTGCTTTGGTCCCTGATTAGTCCATTTTTATGCCAATGAGAAATCAAAATTTGCACAGTTTGACTGACCCAAATAGCATTGTCCTTATTGGTCAGAATTGCACGTCTTGATTGGTTGTTATGCAAATGAGGATATAGCTGAGCAGCTCCAATTGGACAAGGCAAGTTGCAGCCCATTTGTCAGAATATGATTCCAGGAATTCCTTTATAAGGGTTGACTTAAACAGCAGTTATGCAGTGCAGGAGGCTAGCAGGTCAGTTTGTGACTTTTTCCTGAAATGCAAAGTGAATGAGAGTCCTCTGCTAGCAATAGCTGCTAGACTCTCATTATGAATTTGAGCCTAATTAAACAAAAGGAGTCCTTCTTGCAGGTATATTCTTTCAAGGGTCAACAGATCTAATTTCATAACTTTATTCTTTCTAATATGCAAACAAGTTCTAATTATACCAACCATGTACTTCTCCCTTCATAAGATATTAATCTCTCTGCATCCAAAACTCTCCTCTCATCTGCTGAATTCATCCTACCAGCCTTAAACTCCAAGCTCATCACACTTTATGCAAAAGGCAGAATGAGCTGACTCCCTGGGTTCTATTAAATTCTCTTTACTGATCTCCTGATACAAATTGTATCACCTACATCACTTACATTGAGTTATTTATTTTCATTTCATTCCATCTAATTGTTTCCTGTGTGCACTCTCATCTCCACAACTAACATATTATGGAAATAAATTTTTAATGCATTGTAGCTACATATAAAATGCATCCCACATGGCAAAAGACATTTACTTCAGAGCCTCACAAGCTCTATAACAAACTAATTTGTTAATACATATTTTCTATAGAAATAAAGTATTTCCTACCACTAATTAAGTTTTTCATTTTTCATATTGCTCGTTATGAAAATACATGACAAAAATTTTTTAAATCATTCTTAGTCCTACCACAGAAAGATAACATTGTTAAAACATAAGTATATATTTAAGACTATTTTTATTCACATGCACAAATATTTCTTCATATACAAATATTTTGTAACTTGCTTTTCTCATTAAGAACATATTACAAACATCATTAAAAAACAATACATGTGTGATTATACATCATTTTGAAGTACCACATAGCATTCCATTGTGTGAATTTCCATAATGAATTCACCTGAACTCATTTTTGAACATTAACTTCTGTCTAGTTTTTCTGTATTATTAACAATTTTAAAATGAAAATTTCTAGATATGCATCCTCAATCACTGGTCTGATTAACTCCACAGAAGAATTTTCTAAAAGTGGAATTACTAAACCAAAATAACACAAATTGAAAGGCTCATGGTACATAGAGCACCAATTTCTCTTCTGGAAAATTTGTACCGATTTACATTTTAAAAACTGTATGGAAGAATGCTATTCTTTTTTTTACAAATCTCATGGACCTTTTATGTCATTTCTTCCACTAGTACATTTCTCAAAGTCAGTAGTAGCATTAAGATTTGACTTCTACACACTGGCCATTTACCACGCAGGTCTTCAGCTTGGACTTAGAAGAATGCACTTTTAGACATTCTATCCAGGTACTGTATTTGTTTCACAGACCCCCTCTCTCAGTCCCCACAGCTACCTCAGTGTGCCACGCTACCATTTCCCAAGCCATCTGGACAACTCCTAAAGGGCTCCTCTTTATACACCTACCTACCTACATTGTCCATCCAGCAGACAGCTGTCACAGAAATCCTTTTGCAATACATAGCACACATCAGGTCATATATTATACCACTCCAAACCTTTCAAGGGTTCCTATGGCAACAAGAAAAAAACAAATTAAAATGTCCTTTCCAAGGCCTACAAGGTTTTACTTTTTGACCTTAGACCTCTGACTGAAGGGTGAATCCAAATACTGAGGGATGTAAGTCAATGCAATTTGGTGAGCCAAATTCAATTGAAATAATACAAAATTAGGTTTAAGTTCTTGCAAAAATTAATTCCAGAGGAATCCTGAAGCTTATACTCTGGGACCTTCATAGTAAAGATGCCTCTACTTGGATCTCACATCTTATAATGCCTTCCTTCACTCTTCTTCAGTCACATGGCCTTCTTCGATTCTTCTTAGCCTTTGCACTCATTGCTGCATCTGCCTGAAATGTTCCTCCAAGTCTTCCTGTGGTTGATTCTTCCGTTATTCAGATCTCAGCAATGCTGTCATCTCTTCCGAGTGGTCTTTTCTTACACACCATAAAATATAGCTCCATACTGCCTCCACTAGTTCCTCTTCTCACAAGAATCCTCTTCAGCACAATATTCCACTTTGTTTTTCATAGTCCGGTATCAGTATTTGAGGTATCTTGTTTACTTATTCATTAATTTGTGTACAATGTCTTCTTGCATTGGATCCCATGAGAGCAAAGATTGTGTCAATACACTTTACCTTTGTGATCTCCAGGGCCTCAAACATGTGAGACACATGATATGTGCTCAGTAAATATTTATAGATTATGTGAGCAAAAGAATAAATGAATAAATGGATAGATGAATTAATTATATTTTAGGCATGTAGATATCTCCCTTCAATCTGGTACTATTTCTACTACAACTTTTAGATATTCCTCAAATTATCTAGCTAGTTAATGGAGTTTTATTTCTTTATTCCCACTGACATAATCTATGCAGGTATTTTTTGTTCTTTTTCTATTTCTCATTGATTACATCAGGAATTTAGAAAAGGTAAGAGTTAAATGTGAAAACTCAAATGACTATTGGAAGCCTGAAAATTCTTGTATAATATTCAAGTTTCCCATTTTTAACTTTAACAAATTAAATTGGAGGCATGATGGAAACAATCTATAAAAACCTTTTAACATCAAATTTATTACAGTGTATAGGACAGCAAGGAGGTTATACTTCAGCAAAATTAACATCCATCATGATACAGCACTTTGATCTAATCATCTAACTCTTAAAAAATTAGTCTGAAGTTTCCCTCAGATAGTATAGTTTTATCACATACCCTGCATTTCTAAGTATATGCCTATTAAAATGACAGATTAATTTGAGCAGTACAAACACTCATGTATGTCCCTGTGCTTCCTGACCGTCCATAGTATGATCATACATGTGTCCAGCAACATTAAAAAGGCAAATGTATGTTCTTCTTGCTTCTGTAAATTGGCTATCAAAAAAACATGATTTTAAGTTAATAAAACTGGAACTGGAACTAATTTAGTTTTTTGAGAAAAAGCTCATTCCCGGGGGTCAGTGAGCATGAAAAAAACTCAGTACTCAAAGGGTTAAATAAAGTGTTCCACCTAAGTTAGTTCACATCACTAAACAGTGCTGAAAGACATTTTACTAAAGATTTAGGACAGCAGAAGATCAAAATCTTATTTGTCAAAATAACCATTGTCCTATCTTCTTGCTTCTTGTTCATATTTCCTGTTTGTTTCTGCATAGATTAATCACCTTCTTCATTCTACAGCTCCAGGTATGTGGTTTATCATCTACAAGTTCAGATTTGAAAACCTTTTTAACCTTCTATAAATGTGATTTCTACAATATGTGTGTGCGTGTGTGTGTGTGTGTGTGTGTGTGTGTGTGTGTGTGTGTATCATATATATTTATATATCTCCTTTCCAGCACTGAGCAGTTAATGTTCTGCAACAACAGGACCTTGTTCTGGTTGCCAGGGGACAGTGTGAACCTTTTCATCTCTGGCAGTCATTTTTGATTTTCACAAGATATAAAATTGATGCATTTGTATAATTTATATATCCTAAATATTGAGCACTATGTTTGTAAGTCCATTTACAGTTTGGTTTTATTTATGTTAAGTTGTAATTTGTTGCCTCAAAAAAATATCTTTGATAAGAGTATCCCCTGAAGGCCACTCAATAATGTAGGAGATAGTCAATGGTTCTTTATTGTTCTGTTTGACTTCCTTAGCCACTGCTGTGCTGGTTCCCAGAAGGCTCCCTGATATAAGAAGGCCTTCTCTCATTCTCTCCCAAAGGGTAGAAGATAGCCCCAAATGTTATCTATCTTTGCTATAAAGTCCCAAACCCATAAAATTATCATCATCCTGAAACACATACCACATCTTCATATGTAATGAAGTTTCTGAGATTCCAGTAGATATTTTCTAAACTTTTTATATCCCTGGTTTTCTGTATTTTGGATTGCCCATTGAATTTTATTTGCTTTGTTGATAGAAATTTGTCAGGCCCAACTTCAGACTCAATAAACCAGAATCCCCAAGTGGGGGTGCAGTCATCCATACATTGAAAAGCTCCCCTGATCATTCAAATTAGCTATGATTAAGAACAACCATTAGAATATAAGTACTGTACTTACGAACAATCTTCAACACAGTTCTTCAGTAGAGAATGTGGATAGTTTGATCACAACTTACTTTCTAGCCATTCAGCTAAATAAAAGTCTTGAAAATATGGCTATGGGGTCATTTCACCCCCGATTTTCTTTATTCTCTTAACTTTCTCTCAGTGTTTTTTCCATATCCCACTAAGCTGCAAATTCCCAGGATTTTCACCTTTATTTTTGGACATTGAAAACCCTCATCACTGAAAGTTCTTCCTCTCTGCTGCTAGATCATCTTTATTTCCCAATGGGTACTCCAGAACATACCAATTTACCAATCTAAACTTAACTAGTAAATGTTTAACTGCAAAAAATATGCATGAAGCCTCTGTGCCTCTCTGGTGTAAGCACTGTGCTAAATATCTAGTAGAAACTTAGTAAATATGTTGAGAGCAAAAATTTATTCCAATCTGTAGACCCGAAATTTCAGGAAGCTTTTGGTTGACTAGTAAGCAAGTTAATAAGACAGTGTGAATGATTTTGTAACTTTTCCCTCTGCATTTACTTTTAAAGTTTTCTATATACAAGTTGTTGGAAAGCGATTAAATAGAACTTATTCTGTATGATCAATATTTATCCAAAGATAGTTGAGACTACAGTTCTACTTCATTTAAAATTAATTACCTCAGTTATTAAAACAAGAGGTGTTATGTTATACTGTTAACGGTTTCTAAGTTGAAGCTTATCAGTCTTAGTTCCTTACCAAAATAACACAGCAGGAGCAAATTTGGGATGGAAATGAGAGTGGATTTCTCCTCTAGGTCAAATATTCTGAAAACCACTGACACCATTACCCAAGGTTAGCACCATGTGTATTAGGCGTCAATGCTTGTTGCAGTCCTCATTTAAATTTGTACCCTGACTGATGGCACTCTGTGAAAAATGCATTTATTATTCAACAGCTAAAAGAGGAGTCATAACTTAGAACTCGCAGAGGAAGAACATGGAAAGGCCATATTGCTTGAGCTGTCTCAGTTTTAACATGGTGACATCAGCAGAATTTAGAGTATCAATTTGAAATTTGCTTCCCTTGAATACTATGAATAGTGTTAAATGTAAACATAGAGTTAACTCAAGTAAATTTAATTCTTCATCAATAAAGAAATGTTTTAATTAAAATGGTAATGTGAGGTTATCCAGTGTTTATTAATAGGTAGAATGGAGACCTTATTCCCCTTGGATTTTTCATATGACTGAAGAGAGAAAACAGAGCCGGCCTTTTTTCTACACTTGTATTACTAGCCTTTTTTTTCCTGGGTATATAAAAAATCTGTCTCTTAACTCCATTCCTACCATTAGATTGGTAGATATATTTCTGCCTCAGGGACCTTCATGCTCTGTGAACAGAGAACTGGGATCACTAACCAGTCATGTAAACTTAAGATAATCACTTAAATTCTCTGTGTCCATTTTGCATTAGCAAAAAGGCATGTCCGTTCAGAGGCTTCCATTTCTACATCCAGGGATGATATAAGGTATAAGACATTCTAAGTGTGAAAGCTCCTGGAGAAGTTAACAAGCATTACAAAAACAAGGTGGAGTTTTGGTGTTTTTATATCTCAGACTTGTTATGTTTGCATACACTGACTCTTTGTTGGCCATAAAAGTACTGTTTGGTGGGACTGTAAATTGGTGAAGCCACAATGAGAAACAGTATGAAAGTTTCTCAAAAAATTAGAAATAGAACTACCATATAACCCAGCAATTCCACTTCTGGGTATTTATCTGAAGAAATACAAAACACTAATTCAGAAAGACACATGCACCCCTATCTTCTCTGCAGCAGTATTTACAATAGCCAAGATATTAAAGCAACCTAAGTGTCCATCAATAGACGAATGAATAAAGAAGATGTAGTACATGTATACAATGAAATATTATAGAGCCATAAAAAATGAAATCTTGCCTTTTGTGACAATGTGAATGAAAGAGAGGGTATGACGCCAAGTGAAATAAATCTGACGAAGTCAAAGACTATATGATTTCACATATATGTGGAATCTTAAAAACAAAAATAGGCCCTGGCCAGTTGGCTCAGCGGTGGAGCGTCGGCCTGGCATGCGGGGGACCTGGGTTCGATTCCCAGCCAGGGCACATAGGAGAAGCACCCATTTGCTTCTCCATCCCCCCCTCCTTCCTCTCTGTCTCTCTCTTCCCCTCCCGCAGCCAAGGCTCCATTGGAGCAAAGATGGCCCGGGCGCTGGGGATGGCTCCTTGGCCTCTGCCCCAGGCGCTAGAGTGGCTCTGGTCGCGGCAGAGCAACGCCCCCCCACCCCACGGAGGGGCAGAGCATCGCCCCCTGGTGGGCAGAGCGTCGCCCCTGATGGGCGTGCCGGATGGATCCCGGTCAGGCGCATGTGGGAGTCTGTCTGACTGTCTCTCCCCGTTTCAAGCTTCAGAAAAAAATACAAAAAATAATAAATAAAAAAAAAATAAACAAGTCAACAAACAGAAACAAACTCATAGATACAGAGAACATTTTTAGTTGTCAGATGGAATGGGATTTGGGGAGAAAGATAAAAATAGTGAAGAGATTAAAAAGTATAAATTGCCAGTTATAAAAGAATCTCAAGGAAATAAAGTATAGCATAGGGAATATAGTCAACAATATTGTAATAACTATGTATGGTGTCAGATGGGTATTAGCTTTATCAAAGTAATTACGTCAGAAGTTATATAAATGTCCATTCACTATGTTGTACAACTGAAACTAATATAATATAGGACAACTGTAATTGAAAAAAAATATTTTTTAAAAGTACCTCAAATGTTTTCTCCCAAACTATAAAGAGGCAATCACATACCCATTCATCTAGATCAAGATTTCTCTACCTCAGCACTATTGATATTTGGGGTCATAGTAAGTTGTGGAGATATTCTTTGTGTGGTAGGATGTTTAGAATATTTCTGGCCTCTACCTACTAAATGCCAGTAGAAACTCTCTGGTTATGATGATGAAGAATGTCTCCAGACATGACCACATGTCACTTTGGATTTGAGGGTGCAAATTACGACCAGCTCAGAACACTGACTTTGTTATATTCTTTTTCTTTAATTTTATTTATTTATTTATTTGTCTATTTATTTATTTATTTATTTTTATTATTAATTTTAATGGGGTGACATTGATAAATCAGGGTACATATGTTCAGAAAAAACATCTTTAGGTTATTTTGACATTTGATTATGCTGCATTCCATCACCCAAAGTCCAGTTGTTTTCAGTCACCTTCTAACTGGTTTTCTTTGTGCCCCTCCCCTCCCCCAACCCCCTCCCTCTTCTCCCCCCCTAACCACCACACTCTTGTCAATGTCTCTGAGTCTCATTTTTATGTCCCACCTATGTATGGAATCATATAGCTCTTAGTTTTTTCTGATTTACTTATTTTGCTCAGGATAATGTTATCAAGGTCCATCCATGTTATTGTAAATGATCCGATGTCATCATTTCTTATGGCTGAGAAGTATTCCATAGTATGTAAGTACCAAAGCTTTTTAATCCACTCATCCACTGATGGACACTTGGGCTGTTTCCTGATCTTCCCTATTGTGAACAATGCTGCCATAAACATGAGGGTGCATTTCTCCTTTTGAAACAGTGCTATGGTGTTCTTGGGGTATATTCCTAAAAGTGGGATAGCTGGGTTAAAAGGCAGTTCGATTTTTAATTTTTTGAGAAATCTCCATACTGATTTCCACAGTGGCTGCACCATTCTGCATTCCCACCAGCAGTGCAGGAGGGTTCCCTTTTCTCCACACCCTCGCCAGCATTTATTCTGTGTTGTTTTGTTGATGAGCGCCATTCTGACTGGTGTGAGGTGATATCTCATTGTGGTTTAATTTGCATTTCTCTAATCATTAGTGATGTTGAGCATTTTTTCATATGCCTATTGGCCATCTGTATGTCCTCTTTGGAGAAGTGTTTATTCATTTCTTTCACACATATTTTTATTGGATTGTCTGTCTTCCTGGTGTTGAGATTTACAAGTTCTTTATAAATTTTGGTTATTAACCCCTTATTAGACGTATTGTCAAATATGTTCTCCCATTGTGTAGTTTGTCTTTTTATTCTGTTCTTATTGTCTTTAGCTGCGTAAAAGCTTTTTAGTTTGATATAGTCCCATTTGTTTATCCTGTCTTATATTTCACTTGCATGTGTAGATAAATCAGCAAATATATTGCTGCAAGAGATGTCAGAGAAATTACTGCCTATGTTTTCTTCTAAGATGCTTATGGTTTCATGGCTGACATTTAAGTCTTTTATCCATTTTGAGTTTATTTTTGTAAATGGTGTAAGTTAGTGGTCTGGTTTCATTTTCTTGCAGGTAGCTGTCCAATTTTCCCAACACCATTTGTTGAAGAGGTGTCTTTACTCCACTGTATGCTCTTACCTCCTTTGTCAAATATCAGTTGTCCATAAAGGTGTGGGTTTATTTCTGGGTTCTCAGTTCTGTTTCATTGATCTATATGCCTGTTCTTATGCCAGTACCAAGCTGCTTTGAGTACAATGGCCTTGTAGTATAACTTGATATCCAGAAGAGTGATGCCTCCCACTTTATTCTTCCTTTTCAAGATTGCTGAGGCTATTCAAATTCTTTTTTGGTTCCATATCAATATTTGGAGTATGTGTTCTATATCTTTGAAGTATGTCATTGGTATTTAATTGGTATTGCATTGAATTTATAAATTGCTTTGGGTAATATAGACATTTTAATGATGTTTATTCTTCCTAACCATGAGCACGGTATATGCTTCCACTTGTTTGTATCTTCCCTGATTTCTTTTATCAATGTTTTATAATTTTCTGAGTACAAGTCTTTAATCTTCCTGCTTAAATTTATTCCTAGGTACTTTATTTTTTTGGTTGCAATGGTGAAGGGGATTGCTTCCTTAATTTCTCTTTCTGACAGTTCATTTTTAGTGTATAAAAATGCCTCTGATTTCTGAGTATTAATTTTATATCCTGCCACTTTGCTGAATTCATTTATCAGGTCCAGTAGTTTTTTGACTGAGACTTTAGGGCAGGGGTCCCCAAACTACGGCCCGCAGGCCGCATGCTACCCCCTGAGGCCATTCATCCGGCCCCTGCTGCACTTCCGGAAGGAGCACCTCTTTCATTGGTGGTCAGTGAGAGGAGCATATTGACCATCTCATTAGCCAAAAGCAGGCCCATAGTTCCCATTGAAATACTGGTCAGTTTGTTGATTTAAATTTACTTGTTCTTTATTTTAAATATTGTATTTGTTACCATTTTGTTTTTGTGTTTTTTTTACTTTAAAATAAGATATGTGCAGTGTGCATAGGGATTTTTTATAGTTTTTTTTTATAGTCCGGCCCTCCAACGGTCTGAGGGACAGTGAACTGGCCCCCTGTGTAAAAAGTTTGGGGACCCCTGCTTTAGGGTTTTCTATATATAATATCATATCATCTGCAAATAATGATAGTTTTACTTCTTCTTTTCCAATTTGGATGCCTTTTATTTCTTTTTCTTGTCTGATTGCTGTGGCTAGGACTTCCAGGACTATATTGAATAAGAGTGGTGAAAGGGGGCACCCCTATTTTGTTTCTGATCTTAAGGGGATTGCTTTTAATTTTTGCCCATTGAGTATGATGTAGGCTGTGGGTTTGTCATAGATGGTTATTATCATGTTGAGGTATGTTCCTTGTATTCCCCCTTTGCTGAGAGTTTTGATCATGAATGGGTGCTGGATTTTATCAAATGCTTTTTCTGCATCTATTGAAATTATTATGTGGTTTTTCTCCTTCCTTTTGTTTATGTGATGAATTACATTGATTGTTTTGCAAATGTTGTACCGTCCTTGCCTCTCCAGGATAAATTTCACTTGATTATGCTGTATGATTTTTTTCATATATTGCTGGATTCAGTTTGCTAATATTTTGTTGAGAATTTTAGCATCTAAATTCATCAGGGATATTGGCCTATAATTTTCTTTCTTTGTGTTGTCTTTGCCTGGTTTGGGAATCAGAATTACGCTCGCCTCATAAAAGGAGCTTGAATGACTTAGTTATATTCTATTTTAGACACACAAACATAAAAACTATTTTGTTAAAAGTACATCATACTTTATAAGACATGCTTAAGTATGCCAAGTAATAAATTATATGAGCATATATGTAAATGTTTATGAAAAAATTAGTAATGTCACCAAACCTTTTATTAGCACACTGGACATTATTAAAATATGATTAAAAGGTAAGAGGTATATTAAATCAAGCATCATCAAAAGTTACCTGACAAAAAGCTATCAAGGTAAAAGTATTATAATAGAAATTCATACCAATTAAATATTTTAATATGATCAGATAGTATCATCAAAGCTTAAATGCAAAATAAGAAACTGATAATTGGGTCAATTTAAAATTAATCTTTTTCCTAAATTGCTAAAGCAAAAATTGTAATGTCATCAGATGACATTAATCAAGTGTGTGTGTTTGAGATGATTAAAATTTAATTATCTAACAATGAAGAATGAGAACAGTGGCTCAGACTCTCAATATTTTTTTGAATTTCAGTCATATTTTGAAGTGCCTATTATTTAATGACATTCTTTCAGGACTGCAATGCAACAAAAGAAAAAAATATCATTTCTTCACATTATATGGTTCTTATTACTGTTGTTTTGAGAGCTCGGTTAGCCCAGCCATCTGGTTCCTCTGGAAAGGCTTTACAGTGGGAACCATTTGGTTCACTATGTGAACCACCATAAACTGAAAGCCATGATAAGCTACCAGACCCTGCTGAAGCCAAAGATGAGAGAGAGAGTGAATGTATAAACTTTACACTTCAGTGTCAGGCAAAGACAAAGCAAAGATAGGAAGAGAAAAAGGTTGATGCTATATTTTCTAGTATTTTACCAGTTACCATATTTATTCTTAAGTCTTATTTATTATCTTATTTGTTTAAAATAAAAGCTTTAGGTTCCGGCCAGCTTACTCACTTGGTTGTAGCATCATCCCTACATGCTGAGGTTGCAGGTTCCATGCCTGGTCAGGGCACATAAAAAAGTCATTAAAAACAGCTAGGTAAGTCTGGCTTTACTTAACTGTCTTCTGTGATTTAAAAATGTGATTAATAATCATGGTATTACATTTAATATTAAATATAATTTTTCTCCCTACTCTACAACTATAAAACCAATGACTGACCCAATCACAGGCTCTGCCTTGAGTAAGGATTAAATAACATTTGTTATCTAGATACTATATAGCAGACCTTTTGCTAAATATCTCCAGATCTTAACTTGTTTAACCTTAGCACCAGGTTAGGAGGAATTGGTCATAGTGTAGGAAGTAAAGTTGAGTATGGAGGATCTTTTTGCCTAAAAATTATTAATCTAACAGTTGTACTCAAGGCAGAATAAAGGAGTATTATGGGGGCAGTTTAGGGAAATATAACAATCATGAAGTCATCCAAGCATGAACTAAAACCTAGAATAACAACATGGGAAATTAAAGATATATAGAGAAAGGGCAGACATGAGAGCCATAAAAATAGGGGAATAGGAAGAAAGCTGAGAAAAAACATTGAAATAAGCTGGGAATCAGTTTTTCCCATGGATCTAATTTACTGCAAAGTCAGATTGTCTAACATTTGTTGATAATTCAGAGTAGTTTGACAATTCAAGAATCTATTATAAAGTCACAAGTACAATTCTAGTTGCATTAACTATTATAGACTTTAATTACTCTGAAACAGTCATTGTCCCCACTCCTCTTGTCCCCAACTCTTACTTATTACTTTACTTCTGGCATTAAAAAATCATCAAGCACAAATTCTTACTTGTTTGTCAAAGTTTTTTTTAAAAGACTTTATTTTATTCAATTTTCAGAGGTGGGGGGGAGGAGGAGCAGGAAGCATCAAATTCCATATGTGCCTTGACCAGGCAAGCTCAGGGTTTTGAACTGGTGACCTCAGTGTTCCAGGTTGATGCTTTATCCCACTGCAAGTCAGGCCTCAAAGTTTTGATAATTAAGAATCCTACAGATTCTTAGAAAAACGATGGTGAAGTGGAAGAAATCAGAGCAATGACCAGCCCTGTGAGGTGTCCATATGTTTTGCTTCCCCATTCCCTCAATTTTGGGTCACACCAAAAGTTGTAGAGGAGCAAGCCAGGCCAGGAGGGACAGAAAGAAAGGTCATATGTGCTCTAGCTGAAAGGTCAGCACAAATTCCAAGGCAATTTTCAACAAGTACTGATAGCCTCCAACTTCACTCAATTTTAGCTGCCTTCTATTTGGCTCCCAGATAACAGATTCTCCATTCCAGATGTGCTTCTACTTTGACTGTTCACCTGGGACATCTGTAGAGATGTGGAACTCTTAAATGATACCCATTTCAAATTTATCTTCATACGATATCTTCCGTTCTCCCCAAAGCTGGATTAAATCTCTGCCACTTCACATGTTTTTTTCTCCACCTCCAATCTCACAGAATGTTTCCACCTCAAAGCTTATCATCCTCTTGCCTTCTTCAAGGTTTTGATCCTTCTAGTATTCCCTCTCTCACCAAAATCTTCAGTTCTTCCTGTCTTCAATCTTCCTTCTTTGTTGTTTTTATTTTCCCAGGATCTACCTAAAGACATACATTGATCTCATTTTATCTAAAATAAAAAGAAATGTCCATTTCATCCAAGCCTGCCCTTTAGTTCTTATAACAAACTAGCCCCTCATTTTAGTGTTTCACATACAATAAATGACTCCATGGCCTCTCTGTACTCCTCTATCTCTCCTGAGTTCAGCTGGCTTCTTCCTCTTTCCTACTATTGAAATGGAATTCTGGAAATTTATCAAAGGCTTTCCATTTCTTCTATCCCAAATTTCTTAATTTCTTCATTTCTTATCTATTCGAGTCTCCTTCAATCTCCAAATGGGAGTTTCTTTTAACAGCTCATTTCACATCCAATCAGTCTTCAAGGCCTTTCAGCTCTTTATTTGCAGTCCTCTTTTATTAATCACTCCCTTTCTAGTTCTTCCTCCATCATTCTAGCTTAAGCTTTTCCCATGGGAATAGCCACCTAAGTACCCTAGAGAACTCTTCAGTGTAATCATACAGGAAGATCCCTTGGTCATTTGTCATTTTATTATTGTATGTCTATATTTATAAATACATGTGCTTGGAAACTGTCAATAGATAAGTATGGTACAGCTAGAATCTGATAATATTGTGTGTCTGGGAATAATTTATGTATCTTACAACCATGGGAGTATACCAAATAACAAGATGTTATCTATAGTCTTTTTGTTTTTTGCGTAATGTCATAACAAAAATATCTCTACTAGAGAATACAAAAAAAAACCCTTCTCAGTTGTCCAAATGATAAAAAAATAAAGTTGTCATTGTATGTCATCATTGCTAGTGAACCTAGTCACCTTTCTGTCCTGACTTACTCCTGTACCACCTCTGGCATGACCCAAAATTGAGGAAATGGTGAATAAAATTGGCAAGTAGGAGATTTCAGAAGTGAGGTATGTAGTGCAAGTTTGAGAGAATAACGGGGAAAGCATAATGGAAGGAAAAGATGCCTCAAAGGAAGGAAAAGGCATTAAAAATCAATTGTACCTAGTTTATAATATTCCAAAAGACCCACAGAGTGGGCAAAGATGTGGCTCTAGGGCATTATTGTAAATGCATTCTATAAAACTAAAGCCAGAACAAAACTGAATCTCTGACTAAGGCACCAGTGATGGGCATTGGGCTTCCTCTGGGCTGCCCTCTGTCGTTGAGAACATACACCAAAGGTAGGTCATTTTGGCCTGTGTTCATTCCTTCCAGCAGGTGTGTGATCTTCACCAAAATGCCAAGCAGCTGGCAGTCACCCCAATTATGTGGTGCAAACTCACTGATGGGACACTGTACAATTTTTAGCCATTTTGTTGGTTATGGATATTTTATCAATATGGGTAGACTAGTTGCTGTACAAACAACCCCCCCCCCCCATCTGAGTTTAATTAAATTAAACTTAGTTTTCATTTCTGTTTATATCATAGTCAAAGGCTGGTTAGTGGGGCATGGGTTGGGAAAGACTCTGTTCTACATAAGGAATCAGAGACCCAGGAACCTTACACCCCTGGTCCCATCTTCCTCTAGATCAGGGGTCTCAAACTCATGGCCCGCGGGCCGCATGCGGCCCGCCGAACAATTTTGTGTGGCCCGCAGACTAATCCATGAAGTTCAAAATATTTTGGATAAAATTAAGTAAGCCTAGGGGCCTACTTGTATTTTTCATTTCTCTAGCATCCTAGCTAGATATTAGCTTAGTTAACAGCAGTTGTGATGCGAACTACAGTTTCTGGTCGTTTTGTGACACTGAGTAAACTGCATGTACGATTGTGCTTGTTGTACTGATTTTTTTTTTTTTTGTTTTCAACTGCAGTGAGAAAAGTGTTGCGTAACAGTTGCCTTTTGTAGACCTAGTGCGGCCCGCCGAACGGCTGTGATCTTGCTCTGTGGCCCACATGCTGAGTTGAGTTTGAGACCCCTGCTCTAGATCCACAGAATCCTCTCCCATTTAGCTACCAAATGGAAAAGAAGATCCTTTCAAGGATTTTACAGTCTCAGTCTCAAAGTAGTGATATTACTTCTGCACTTACTCTAGTAGCCTGATGTAGCCACACCCTATAAGAGGGAGGTTGGAAAATGTAGTCTAGCTGTGTCCCCAGGAAGAAAAGATCTTGGAAACTAGTGAATACAAGCAGCCTCTGACACATTATTAAACTGGAGTAAGATATTTCTATAACCAGATAGAAAGTATAAACACTCATGTCAATGTTAAATCATTTTTGAGTTTTTTTCTAGAACTATGAACACTCACCAGATCCTTTATAGGAACTGAAATGCACTTGGGCCTTTCTAACACTTTAATGCATGGTCATTCCCTCCTAAACCTGAAACTGCTTGTGCAAGATCATTATTACACATTTGCAGTGTGATATGTACACAGCACATCTAGTCATTATTAAAAATGATGGACAGGCTAGGATTATCCTGATAACTAAATCACATAAAGCTATTACAAAAACTGAAAAGCACAAACTGATATTTCTTATAAATACAGATATTTTTTAAACCTCAAAAAATACTTGCAACCCCAAACCAACAACATATAAAAAAAAATTGTACACCATGACCAAGTGGGATATATCCCAAGAATGTAAGGTTGGTTTCATATCTGGAAATAAATTAATGTAATACACCATATCAATAGAATAAAGTAAAAAAAAAAAATGATCATCTCAATCAACCCAGAGAAAGTATTTGCTAATGTCCAACATTCTTTTGATGAAAACACTCAACAAAGTAGGATGAAAAGAAAATTTGCTCTACCTGATAAAGTGTGGCTATGAAAAACCCAGTCAACATCATACTTAGCAGTAAAAATTTGAATGCCTTCCCCTTAAAATCAGGAAGATAGGATATTTCATCTCACCATCTTCATGCAACCTTGTACTGAAGGTTCTAGTTAGGGAATTGGGGGTGTAAGGTAGCCAGATAGCACTCTATATTTGCAGTTGACATGATGTAGTATATTGAAAACCCTAAGAAACTCACTGAAAGTATCCTGAATAAACAAGTTTAGCAAGACTGCAAAAGAAAAGATTAATATACAAAAGCTGTTGTTTTTATACACTAACAATGAACAATTTGAAAATAAAATAAAGTAATTTCATTTATGGCAGCATCAAAATGAAGAAAATACCCTGGAGTAAATTTAACAAAAATAAGTATAAAACTTGCATTCTTATAATGTCAAAACATTGTTAAAATAAATTAAAGATTTAAATAAATTGAAATAAGTGGAAAGACATTCCATGCTCATGAATAAGATTTAATATTGTTAAGATGATGATACTCTGCATGTTTATCTACGGACCCAATGCAATCCTTATTAAAATCTCAGCTACATTTTTTCCCTGAAATTTAGAAGATCTTAGAATTCATATGAAAGTGCAAGAGACACAGAATAGCTGAAAAAGATCTTCATAACAAATGATCAGATGTAAAGCTACAGTAATCAAGACTAGATGATCCTGGCAGAAAGACAGACATAGATCAGGAATATAACTGAAAGTCCAGAAAGAATCCCTTATGTTCATGCTCAACTGATATTCTTCAGGGCTGCTAAAAATAGTACAGTGAAAAAAATTGTTTTTCCAATAAATGCTACTGGAAGTGCAAAAATCTGAAACTGAGCCCCTGTTTACATCATATATTAAAATTAACTAAAAATAGATCAACTACATAAGTGTAAAAGCTAAAATTATAAAACCTTTAGAAGAAAACATAGTAATAAATCTTTGGGACCTTCATAGATATAACACTAAAAGCAGAATTGCAAAAGAAAAAATAGGTTCATACAAATTAAAAACTCTTTTATTGCAAATGACAAAGTCAATAAAGTGAAAAAGCAATAGAATTTGAGAAAATATTTGCGAATCACACCTCTGATAAGTGTCTAATATCCAGGACATATATAGAATTTTTACAACTCAATAATAGAAAGTCCACCTAAGTTTAAAAATGGGAAAATAATTAAATATATATTTCTTTAGATAGCATCTTCAAATAGGTAATAAGCACATAAATCAAGTTCAATATTGTAAGGTATTAGAGTAATGAAAATGGGCCCTGGCCAGTTGGCTCAGTGGTAGAGCGTCAGCCTGGTGTTCAGGAGTCCCGGGTTCGATTCCCATCCAGGGCACACAGGAGAAGCGCCCATCTGCTTCTCCACCCCTCCCCCTCTCCTTCCTCTCTGACTCTCTCTTCCCCTCCCACAGCCAGGCTCCATTGGAGCAAAGATGGCCCGGGCGCTGAGGATGGCTCTGTGGCCTCTGCCTCTGGCGCTAGAATGGCTCTGGATGCAACAGAGCGATGCCCTAGAGGGGCAGAGCATTGCCCCCTGGTGGGCCTGTCGGAAGGATCCTGGTCAGGTACATGCGGGAATCTGTCTGACTGCCTCCCCATTTCCAGCTTCGGAAAAATGCAAAAAAAAAAGAAAATGAAAGCCATAATGTGATTCCATTTCAGACCAACTAGGATGGCTATCATCAAAAACACAGATAATGGCTGACCAGTGGTGGTGCAGTAAATAGAATATTGGCCCGGGATGCAGAGGACCCAGGTTTGAAACCCCAAGGTCACTGGCTTGAGTGAGGGCTTATCCCACTTGAGCACAAGCTCATCAGCTTGAACACAGGGTCCCTGGTTTGAGCATGGGATCATAGATGTGACCCAATTGTCACTGGCTTGAGTCCAAAGGTCACTCGCTTGAAGCCCAAGGCCACTGGCTTGAGTCCAAGGTTGCTGGCTTTAGCAAGGGGTCAGTGGCACAGCTGAAGCTCCCCAGTCAAGGCACATATGAGAAAGCAATAAATGAAGAACGAAGCAACAAAGAATTGATGCTTCTCATCTCTCTCCCTTCTTGACTGTCTGTCCCTGCTTGTCCTTTTTTCTCTTTCTCACTATAAAAATGACAGATAGTAACAAATATTGGCAAGGAAAAATTGGAAAGAATACTTTTGCATTATTGTTAGGAGTGTAAAAAGGTAGAGCAACTTCGGAAACTTTTTGGAAATGCTTCAAAATATCAGTTACTATATGACCCAGCAATTCCACTCCTAGGTTGATACCTAAAACTATAAAAATGTGCCTATATGGAAATTTGTATATAAATGTTCATAACATCATTATTTATAACAGTCAAAAAGTAAAAACAACTCAAATGTTTATTAATAAATGAATAGCTAAATACAATATAGTATATCCATAAAGTGGAATATTATTTGGCAATAAAAAAGAAATAAAATATTGATACATATAAAACATGGATGAACCTTAAAAACATTATCTTAAGTAAAAGAAGCCAGTTAGAAGCGAACATATATTATATAATTTCATTTATATAACATGTCTAGAATGGGCAAATTCATAAGACAGAGAGTGGCTGGCTAAGCTCAGGGTTGAGCAAGAAACAGTGACTGCTACAGGACACTGAATTTAGTTTAGGTTTATTTTAGAACATAAATATGTTCTAACATGGATTGTGGTTATGGCTGAACAACTGTGAATATACTAAAAACCTACAAGTTGTGTATTTTAAGTGCTTTAATATAAAGAATGTGAACTATATCTCAATAGTCCTGTTTTCAAAATAAAACTATACAATATATATAGCAAGATGTCAGTGGTAGTATAATAGGAAGTTAAATTCAGGTGACTTGGCTTACCAAAGGCAACATTTTTCCCCACATAGGGTATAGGCCAATATTTTCAGGTTATAAGACTATATGTGACCAATAAAATCCCATTCAGGGCACTTCCCATGCCTTCTGTGGGCCTTATTCTGAATAAGTTGAATACTGATACTTTCAACCTAAATGAGTCTGCTGTCAAGATCTGGGAAAATATGAAAATATGAGCATAAAAACTCCCAAATCTGAAATTTCCTGTTGGAAATAAACCCTTTGTAGTTTTCACGGGAAATATTTTAAGATTTAAGATTTGTTCCAGTTCTCATTTTCACCAAGCTTCAACTTCATACCTCTACCTCTTTAAAAAATGTCCATTCAAATGTCACCTTATCAGTAAGCCCTTGCTTGAACAGTGTGAAAATAGCCAACATCTTTCCCCACTACTGCAGCACTCTTAATGTATCTTCATCTAGTTTTTCTTCATAACATTGATCACCGTCTGATATATTACCTATATATGTGGTATTGTTATTGTGAATTTTCTCTCTTCTAGAATGTAACTTCTTAAGGTCTGCAACTGCATCAGTTAGCCTTATCAGTATGGCAAATTACCCCTCAAATATAGTATCTTAAAATAGCCATTTATTTAGTTCACAAGTCTGTGCTGTGACAGTTTGGAATAGGGAAGGCAGTAGGTTTCTCAGGTGTTACCTGTGCAGACTCTCGTGTGTGCCATCAGTTACTGGGTCAATGGAGATCTGGTTGGTCCATGATGGCCTTACCTGGGATGACTCTTCTCTGTTCCAGGTGATCTTTTGGTTTGGTTTCCATTAAGTGAGCACAGGCTTGGTCACATGATGGTTGGGAAGGGTTTTGGGGAAGCATTTGGAAGAGTGCAGGGCCCCATGAGTTCTGTGGTCAGAATAGGCATCACATTAATTCTACCCTGTTATATTGGACAAAGCAAGTACAAGGCCAACCCAGATTCAAGCAGTGAGAAAACCTCTCTATCTGGATGGGAGAAGCTGAAAAACACATTGCAAAAAGAAGCTGAACCCATAGAGGGGAATAATTGTGGCTATTTTTTTATACAATCTACCAGAGAGACTTTATCTGACTTGTTCACTGCTCTAAGTACCCAGAACAGTTCCTAGCCCCTAGGTGTTTCAGAATTATTACTTGAATGAATGAATGAATGAATGAATGAATGAATGAATCATCAGCCCACCACTCCTGAACCTGAAGCTATCCAATAAGTAACCCTTCTCTATTGCAAATTTTTACAATGTAGTATAGGCTTGCAAGAAACTACATTGCTTGTAAATATTTAAGATTGAAGTCTTGTCTCTACTGTTCTTTTAAAGTTAAAACCAGCTTTCACAGTTTGCTTTCTCTCTTCATTAGTTCTCATAAATTCACACTAATTGTTCCCACAGACCTTGAAGCATTCCATACTTCATAGAATGTTTTTCCTCCTAGGACCTTGGAGAAGTTTCAAAATATTTTCTCATCAGCCTCCACAGCTATATAACAACATAGGTGATTTCTGCTCTATTTCTTTTCCCTCCCCTCCCCTTTCTGCCAGCCAACCTGTTTCCTTTTTTTTCACTCAGGGATGAAACAAGCTGAGCCACAACAGAATGACCACTGACCAGTGCAAGACAGCTCCCTGAAATCCTGGCCTGGGAAAGTTTCTAAAAGGTTTGGCAATTGAGCAGTGTTACTGACAAGTGTCATGGAAATGACAGAGGTAGGATCAGATATTGAAGTCTCTGTGGACCTAATACATTCCCCATCCCTTCCATTGCCATTGAAGTATAGTCAGTTAGACAATAGAGAATATTTGCTGGATACTTTAGCTTCATGGATATAGATTTTATAGGAATATCTAGTTTAAGAATCAAACAGGCCTGCTATGGCTCTTGATAAGTGGACTTAAGCAAAGTGGATTGCTTTGTTCTCCACTTGGTCAACTGGTCAGACCCAATCTTCTGGTCTTCCTATGCCATTCTTAAAACACTGCCTACCATGGTGTATTTGGGTTACAATTCTTAAAATGCTATCCTAGTCCCTTGTAACTGTGCCTTTTGATAAAAAGCATGTTCTACTAAAAAAAAATACATCAATCATCAGGAAATTGATGCAACCATTGTTCCATGGGATAGCATTTCTCATGTACCCAAATGACAGATTGTTCAAATGCTACTACATGTATCAATCCTTTTTCCAGCAGGCCCCTTCCATCTGGTCTGGAACTTCTTTTAGCAGAGGACAAAGCCCTTCTATAGTTACAGATAAAGCTTAAAAAAGCAAAGACCCATAGGAAAAGCAAATCCTGGCTTCTCCATTTCCATTATGTGCCCAAATTTCTTTGGCTCAAAACCTCATCAGCATCTTCACCTCCCTCTCTTCACATCCAGACACCAAATCCTGACAGTTATTTCTTTGATGTGTTTTCCAGAATCTCACTTGTTTTCATTCCTTCTGCTGGCAACCCACATTCATTCCTTTATTGTTTCACACCTGCATCATTAAAATTACCTCCACACAGAACACTTTTGCTTCCATCATTAGTGATCCGACTGACTACAACTATCATTCTAGCTTCTTAACCTGTAATGATAATACTTCCATATATAATCGCTAGCACTTTATTCCAGATTTACACACTATTATGTGAATCTTTTGCTTTGGCCAAAAAATGATATAATTGGTATTTCCAAAAGGATCTGCTACCTCAAATTTACATGGTATAATGTATTAAAATTACTTGGCAAAAAAAAAAATTACTTGGCAAAACACAAACATTACATAATATGAATATTCTGTCTTATATTTACTGCTGTGATCTGTTGCCACCCTTTAATGGTTTAATTATATTCTCCTTATTCATATGTTCTGTCCCTTAGTATGCTCAGAATCTTCTCCCTTTTTTCTAGTGACCCCTAACCCCATTCCTTTGACTATAGATGCATCATCTCTTTCCCCACATCCTTTGAGTTGACACCACACCTGAGAAGTTTTGAGTCTACACCCCTCTCTTGGATTACCACATTCACAATCAGCCCAGGCTACCAGTATGCTAGCACTCCAGACCAAACTTTCATCCCAGGACTTCACCTGACAGAAAGAGGAGATCAGGCTGTCTTGGGAACTTCATAAAGACTGTCTGCCTTTTCATACCTTCGATGTGCCCAGATTCTGGATCTGGGTGAGCCACACAGCTTTCTATACCCAATATTGTCTATCTACAGACCACAGTAATCTTTGTCCTATGAATTTCTATAGAGCCAAACACCTATGATTTGTCCTGTTTAAATGACAGTTATATATTCTGCCCCTTATGTTTAGTTAACCTTAGTAGTTTATTCTTTTTTTTTTTTTTTAATTTTCTGAAGCTGGAAACAGGGAGGCAGTCAGACAGCCTCCTGCATGTGCCCGACTGGGATCCACCCTGCACGCCCACCAGAGGGCGATGCTCTGCCTATCCGGGGCATCGCTCTGTCGTGACCAGAGCCACTCTAGCACCTGGGGCAGAGGCCAAGGAGCTATCCCCAACACCCGGGCCATCTTTTTGCTCCAATGGAGCCTCAGCTGTGGGAGGGGAAGAGAGAGACAGAGAGGAAGGAAGAGGGGTGGAGAAGCAGATGGGCGCTTCTCCTGTGTGCCCTGGCCAGGAATTGAACCCGGGACTCCTGTACGCCAGGCCGACACTCTACCACTGAGCCAACCGGCCAGGGCCAGTAGTTTATTCTTATATACCCAACTAGGTTGAAAATTCCTTCATGGTAACAAGAACATCTTATATTAATTTGTACTCCCATATTTCAAAATTATTTAACAGAGCCTGACATGTCATAGCTGCTAATTGATTATCTGAGCTTGTTAGTCACAGTGGAAGTGAATGACAAGTCTCTTTACTGGAGTATCGACAGAAGTTTAGGAAGGCTTGTAGAAAGCCAAACACCATTGTTCTCTTGGAAGAAGAGATGTGAGTCAAGAAGGGAACCATCTAGACTCTGAAAGACAAATGTGCCAATGCATCATTTGTCGTCAGTTATACATTTATACAACACTTTTCAAATGGAAACCTCTAGACCTGTTCCTGTTAACTCTGCCTTTACTTTTCCTGGATATCGAAATGGAGAAAATAAAGTGAAATAAGCAATGCTAAGAGAGTCACTTAAAATAGTCAGGAAGCAGGTGACAAGATGGTGATGGAGTAGGCAGACATACCAACTTCGACCTCCCAGAACCAAAGTGGATTACAACTTAATTTTAAGAACCATCATTTGTGGCTCAGTGGTAGAGCATCGGCCTGGCGTGCAGAGGTCCCAGGTTCAATTCCCGGCCAGGGCACACAGGAGAGGTGCCCATCTGCTTCTCCACCCCTCCCCATCTCCTTCCTCTCTGTCTCTCTCTTCCCCTCCCGCAGCCAAGGCTCCATTGGAGCAAAAGATGGCCCGGGCGCTGGGGATGGCTCCATGGCCTCTGCCCCAGGGGCTAGAGTGGCTCTGGTTGCAACAGAGTGACACCCTGGATGGGCAAAGCATTGCCCCTGGTGGGCGTGCCAGGTGGATCCCGGTCGGACGCATGTGGGAGTCTGTCTGACTGCCTCCCCGTTTCCAGCTTCAGAAAAATACAAAAAAAAAAAAAAAGAACCATCATCTGGAAAAACTAACTTTGGACTAAACTAAGAGGACTCTTTAACCAAGGAACACTGAAAAAGCCACACAAAGACTGGTAATAAAAGTGGAAATGGAGAGAGAGCTGCCCAGCTCCCAGGAGCAGAGGGCAGCCCAGAGAGACTTGCATGGCAGGAAGTGAGTTTAGCAAAGAGGGGAGGGTTCTGGGACCCAGGAACAAAGTCCCAGCCTGCAACCCCAGAGCTTAGAAGAAACATATGTACAATGTTGAGTTGAAAAACAAGTCAGGATACTGTGAGAAAGAGACAGATTTCTCTGACCCAGGATTCTTCTTAAAGGGACCATGCAGAAAACCTTTCACAACCACTAACCCGGTACTCTGGGAGACTGGGAGAGTAGAGAGGATTGGAGTAGCAGAAAGACAGTGTAATCTAGGAGGCATAGGGATAAACACCATAAGGCACAGCCACCCTAACCCCTGGGCTGAGTCACCCCACAAATCTAAAGTGAATATTTCCTCTGAAACCAGCAATACCAGCAAAGGGAAGCAGGACACCAGCCAAACAAGCTCTCCCGTGGCACTCAGAGCAGAATCACTTAGAAGGAAGGAGCCTTAAGGAATACAGTATTGAGTGCTAGAGTCTGAGGTGCAGCACCCCCAACCACACTGTTGAGGGCTTGCTGGAGGGGGGTGGCAGCGGGATGCAGAAGCACGATCCCATCAACAGGGGTGGAAGCCAGGCCAGCCATGACTGAAGCCTGGCATGAGCTCAGTCCTGCCTGGCAGGGGTGGAAGGGGCACATGAAAGCAGTCCAACCTGGCTGCAGGCTGGGTGAGCAAGAGTGGTCCTGCCTACAATCCCACCAACAGGGAAAGGTGAAAGCCAGGGAACTGCAGAGACCCATAGCAGAGCACAGAGCCAGGGCATGCGGCCAGCGCATGAGAGCAGTTCTGTCTGTGGGGGTGGGGCAAAAGGCAGAGACCACAGCAGAGCATAGGTGCGCAGCACTACTGCCTAGGCTTGCAGCCCGGGTGCAGCACGCAGCCCCACCCATGGGGGTGGGGTGAATAACAAACATTGTAGACCTGGCACATGAACACAGCCCCTCCCATGGAGGAGAGGTGGAAAGCTCAGCGACTGCTGCAGCAGGCCAGCACCGGCAACGCCCATACCAGAACACCCAAGGCAACAGCAGAGGGGGTGGTGGCCTGCAGACAGACCACACCTAAGGAACACAGAGGCCACACCTATTAAACTCCAGTGGCCACACCCTTCTTATACACAAGCAAATTGGAAATGAAGAGAGATGCAACCCAAATGAATCAAGAGATATCCCCAGAAAAGGACTTGAATGAGACAGATATAACCAAATTACTAGATGCAGAGTTTAAAATAATGATTGTTAGGATGTTCAAAGATCTTAGAATAACAATAGATGGACATAACAAACACCTAAATAGATAGCAAGTATAAAAAAGGGCATTGAAATAATTTTAAAAAGGTCACAAATAACAAATACAATATCAGAAATGAAGACCACAATGGAAGAAATTAAAAGCAGGATCAATGAAGCTGACGATTGAATCAGCAAGTTAGAGGACAAGATAAATGAACACATGGAAGAAGAGCAGCCAAAAGAAAAGAGACTCAAAAAATCTGAGGACACTAAAAGAGAGCTCTGTGACAACATGAAGAGATATAACATCTGCATCATAGGGGTTCCTGAAAAAGAAAAGAAAGAACAAGGGATAGAGACTTTGTTCAATGAAATCATAGTTGAAAACTTCCCTAAATTGATGCAGGAAAAAGTTACACAAGTTCAAGAAGCACAGAGAATTTCATTAAAGAGAAACCCTCCCAAAAAATCTACACCAAGACACATCATAATTAAAATACCAAAGCTAAGAGATAAAGAGAAAATATTAAAAGCTGCTAGAGAAAAAAAAGCTATCACCTACAAAGGAGCCCCCATAAAGATGACATCCGACTTCTCAACAGAAACACTCAAGGCCAGAAGGGAATGGCAAGAAATATTCAAACTAATGCAGAACAAGAGACTACAACCAAGACTTCTTTATCCAGCAAGGCTATCATTTAAAATTGAAGGAGAAATAAAAAGCTTCCCAGACAAAAAAAAAAAAAAAACTCAAGGAATTCACTACAACCAAACCAATACTGCAAGAAATGTTAAGAGGCCTGTTGTAAACAGATCAAAGGGGAAAAAGAAGATAGCAAAAGAGGAATATAGCTTTAAAGAATAAAATGGCAATAAACAACTACATATCAATAATAACCTTAAATGTAAATAGATAAAATGATCCAATCAAAAGAGAAGGTAACTGCATGGATAAGAAAATAGGACCCATACATATACTGTCTACAAGAGACACACCTCAAAACAAAAGATGCACATAGACTGAAGGTAAATGGATGGAAAAAAATATTTCATGCAAATGGAAATGAAACAAAGCTGGAGTAGTAATACTTATATCAGACAAATTGGACTTTAAAACAAGGCTATAGCAAGATAAAGAAGGTCACTACATAATGATAAAGGGAGTAACCCAACAGGAAGATATAGCTATTATAAATATCTATGCACCTAATATAGGAGCACCTAAATATATAAAGCAGACTTTGATGGATTTAAAGGGTGAGATCAACAGCAATACTATAATAGTAGAGGATTTAAATACCCCACTAACATCAATAGATAGATCTTCAAGAAAGAAAATTAACAAAGAAGCAGCAGACTTAAAGGACACACTAGATCAACTGGATTTAATAGACATTTTCAGAACCTTTCACCTTAAAGCAGCAGAATATACATTCTTTTCAAGTGCTCATGGTACATTCTCTAGAATAGACCACATGTTAGAGCAAAAAGCGGTCTCAACAATTTTAAGAAGATTGAAATCATATCAAGCAAATTTCTCTGATCACAATAGCACGAGACTAGAAATCAACCACAACAGAAAACTGAAAAATACTCAAACACTTGAAAACTAAATATCATGTTATTAAATAAAAAATGGGTTAACAATGAAGTCAAAGAAGAAATAAAAATTTCCTAGAAATGAATGATAATGAGCTTACAACAACTCAGAATTTATAGGACACAGCAAAAGCAATACTGAGAGGGAAGTTCATAGCATTACAGGCATATCTTTAAAAGCTAGAAAAAGCTCAAATAAACAATTTGACCCTGCAACTAAAAGAACTAGAAAAAGAACAGCAAGTAAAGCCCAGAGGTAGTAAAAAAGGAAATAATAATGATCAGAGCAGAAATTAATGACATAGAGGGTAAAGAAACAATACAGAGGATGAATGAAACCAGGAGCTGGTTCTTTGAAAGGGTAAACAAGATTCATGAACCTTTAACCAGATTCACCATGAAAAAAAGAGAAAGGATACAAGTAAATAAAATTAGAAATGAGAGTAGAGAAATAACTGACACAACAGAAATACAAAATATTGTAAGAAAATACTATGAAGAACTGTATTCCAAAAAATTAGACAACCTAGATGAAAGGGACAAATTTATTGAAACATATATAATCTTTTAAAAATCAGTCTGGAAGAATCAGAAAACCTTAACAGACCGATTACAACAAATGAGATTGAAACAGTTATCAAAATACTCCCAAAAAAAGCCCAGAATTCACAAGTGAATTCTGCCAGATATTCAAAGAAGAACTAACTCTTATCCTTCTCAAGCTATTTCAAAAAATACAAGAGGAAGAAAAACTTTCAAGCTTCTTTTATGAGGTGAGCATAATTCTGATTCGACAACCAGGCAAAGACAACACAAAGAAAGAAATTTATAGGCCAATATCCCTGATGAATGTAGATGCCAAAATCCTCAACAAAATATTAGTAAACTGGATCCAGCAAAATATTTTTTAAAAAAATCATACACCATGATCAAGTAGGATTTATTTTGGGGAGGCAAGGCTGGTACAATATTTGCAAATCAATCAATATGATTCATCACATAAACAAAAGGAAAGAGAAAAACCACATGATAATTTCAATAGGTGTAGAAAAAACATTCGATAAAATCCAGCACTCATTCATGATCAAAACTCTCAGCAAAGTGGGAATACAAGGAACATATCTCAACATGATAAAGGCCATCTATGACAAACCCACAGCCAACATCATACTCAATGGGCAAAAATTAAAAGCAATACCCTTAAGATCAGGAACAAGACAGAGATGCCCCCTTTCACCACTCTTATTCAACATAGTTCTGGAAGTCCTAGCCACAGCAACCAGACAACAAGAAGAAATAAAAGGCATCCAAATTGGAAAAGAAGAAGTAAAACTACCATTATTTGCAGATGATATGATATTGTATATAGAAAACTCTAAAGTCTCAGTCAAAAAACTACTGGACCTGATAAATGAATTCAGCAAGGTGGCAGGATATAAAATCAATATTCAGAAATCTTTGGTATTTTTATACACCAACAATAAACTGTCAGAAGGAAAAATTAAGGAAACAATCCCCTTCATTATTGCAACAAAGAAAATAAAGTACCTAGGAGTAAATTTAACCAAAGAGGTTAAACACTTGTACTCAAAAAATTATAAGACATTGATTAAAGATATCAAGGAAGATACAAACAAGTGGAAGCATATACTGTACTCATGGTTAGGAAGAATAAACATCATTAAAATGTCTATATTATCCAAAGCAATTCATAAATTCAATGCAATACCAATTAAATACCAATGATATACTTCAAAGATATAGAACACATACTCCAAAAATTGATATGGAACCAAAAAAAGAACTCGAATAGCCTCAGCAATCTTGAAAAGGAAGAATAAAGTGGGAGGCATCACACTTCCAGATATCAAGTTATACTACAAAGCCATTGTACTCAAAACAGCTTGGTACTGGCATAAGAACAGGCATATCAATTGATGGAACAGAACAGAGAACCCAGAAATAAACCCACACCTTTATGGACAACTGATATTTGACAAAGGAGGTAAGAGCATACAATGGAGTAAAGACACCTCTTCAACAAACGGTGTTGGGAAAATTGGACAGCTACCTGCAAAAAAATGAAACTAGACCAACTTACATCATTCACAAAAATAAACTCAAAATGGATAAAGACTAAATGTAAGCCATGAAACCATAAGCATCTTAGAAGAAAATATAGACAGTAAGCTCACCGACATCTCTCGCAGCAATATGTTTCCTGATTTATCTCCATGAGCAAGTGAAATAAAAGACAGGATAAACAGCCTGACCAAGCAGTGGCGCAGTGGATAGAGCATCGGACTAGGATGTGAAGGACCCAGATTCGAGACCCCAAGGTTGCCAGTTTGAGCGCGGGCTCATCTGGCTTGAGCAAAAAGCTTGCCAGTTTGGACCCAAGGTCACTGGCTCGAGCATGGGGTTACTAGGTCTATTGAAGACCTGTGGTCAAGGCACATGTGAGAGGGCAATCAATGAACAAGTAAGGTGTCACAACAAAAAAAAACTGGTGATTGATGCTTCTCATCTCTCTTCGTTCCTGTCTGTCTGTCCCTATCTATCCCTCTCTCTGACTCTGTCCCTGTAAAAAAAACAAACAAAACAAACAAACAAACAAACAAAAAGACAGCATAAACAAATGGGACTATATCAAACTAAAAAGCTTTTGCACAGCTAAAGACAATAAGAACAGGATAAAAAGACAAACTACACAATGGGAGAACATATTCGACAATATGTCTGATAAGGGGTTAATAACCAAAATTTATAAAAGAACTTGTAGAACTTGTAAAACTCAACACCAGGAAGTTAAACAATCCAATTGAAAAATGGGCAAAAGAACTGAATAGACACTTCTCCAAAGAGGACATATAGATTGCCAATAGGCTTATGAAAATATGCTCAACATCGCCTGACCAGGCGGTTGTGCAGTGGATAGAGCGTCAGACTGGGATATGGAGGACCCAGGATGTGAAAGACCCAGGTATGAGACCCCGAGTTTGCCAGCTTGAGTGTGGGCTCATCTCATATGAGTAAGACTCACCAACTTGAGTCCAAGGTCGCTGGTTCAAGCAAGAAGTCACTTGGTCTGCTATATCCCCCACCCCAGTCAAGGCATATATGAGAAATCAATCAGTGAACAACTATGGAACCACAACAAAGAATTGATGATTCTCATCTCTCTTTCCTCCTGTCTGTCTATCCCTATCTGTCCCTCTCTCTGAATCTCTCTGTCTCTGCCACACACACACATACACACAAAAGCTCAACATCACTAATCAGTAGAGAAATGCAAATTAAAACCACAAAGAGATATCACCTCACACCAGTCAGAATGGTGCTCATTAACAAAACAACACAAAATAAGTGCTGGCAAGGATGTGGAGAAAATGGAACTGCTGGTAGGAATGCAAACTGGTACAGCCACTGTAGAAAACAGTATGGAGATTCCTCAAAAAATTAAAAATCAAACTGCCTTTTGACCCAGCTATCCCACTTTTAGGACTATACCCCAAGAACACCATAGCACTGTTTCTAAAGGAGAAATGCACCCCTATGTTTATGGCAGCATTGTTCACAATAGCAAAGATCTGGAAACAGCCCAAGTGTCCATCTGTGGACGAGTGGATTAAAAAGCAGTGGTACTATGTACTTAATTGTTTCAGGTCTTATGTTTAGATCTTTGATCCATTTTGAGTTAATTTTAGTACAGGGGGATAAACTGTAGTCCAGTTTCATTCTTTTGCATGTGGCTTTCCAGTTTTCCCAGCACCATTTATTGAAGAGGCTTTCTTTTCTCCATTGTGTGCTGTTGGCCCCTTTATCAAAGATTATTTGACTATATATATGTGGTTTTATTTCTGGACTTTCTATTCTGTTCCATTGGTCTGAGTGTCTATTTTTCTGCCAATACCATGCTGTTTTGATTGTCATGGCCCTATAATAGAGTTTGAAGTCAGGTATTGTAATGCCCCCAGCTTCATTCTTTTTCTTTAGGATTGCTTTGGCTATTCGGGTTTTTTTATAGTTCCATATAAATCTGATGATTTTTTGCTCTATTTCTTTAAAAAATGTCATTGGAAGTTTGATGGGAATTGCATTAAATTTGTATATTGCTTTGGGTAATATAGCCATCTTGATTATATTTATTCTTCCTAGCCAAGAACAAGGTATATTCTTCCATCTCATTATATCTTTTTCATTTCCCTTAACAATGGTTTATAGTTTTCATTATATAAGTCCTTTACATTCTTTGTTATGTTTATTCCTAAGTATTTTATTTTTTTTGTCACAATCGTGAAGGGGATTATTCTTTTGAGTTCGTTCTCAATTGTTTCATTGTTGGCATATAGAAAGGCTATTGACTTCTGTATGTTAATTTTGTATCCTGCGACATTACTGTATTGGCTTATTGTTTCTTGTAGTCTTTTTGAAATACAAATGACCAACAGATATATGAAAAGATGCTCATCTTCTTTAGCTATTAGAGAAATGCAAATCAAAACTGCAATGAGATACCACCTCACACCTGTTCGATTAGCTATTATTAGCAAGTCAGGTAATAGCAAATGTTGGAGAGGCTGTGGAGAAAAAGGAACCCTCATTCACTGTTGGTGGGAATGTAAAGTAGTACAACCATTATGGAAGAAAGTATGGTGGTTCCTCAAAAAACTGAAAATAGAACTACCTTATGACCCAGCAATCCCTCTACTGGGTATATACCCCCAAAACTCAGAAACATTGATACGTAAAGACACATGCAGCCCCATGTTTATTGCAGCATTGTTCACAGTGGCCAGGACATGGAAACAACCAAAAAGCCCATCAATAGATGACTGGATAAAGAAGATGTGGCACATATACACTATGGAATACTACTCAGCCATAAGAAATGATGACATCGGATCATTTACAGCAAAATGGTGGGATCTTGATAACATGATAGGAAGCGAAATAAGTAAATCAGAAAAAACCAGGAACTGCATTATTCCATACGTAGGTGGGACATAAAAGTGAAACTAAGAGACATTGATAAGAGTGTGGTGGTTACGGGGGGGAGGGGGGAAAGGGAGAGGGAAAGGGGGAGGGGGAGGGGCACAAGGAAAACTAGATAGAAGGTGACAGAGGACAATCTGACTTTGGGTGATGGGTATGCAACATAATTGAACGACAAGATAACCTGGACTTGTTATCTTTGAATATATGTATACTGATTTAAAAAAAAAAAAAAAAAGCAGTGGTACATATACACAATGGAATACTATGGGGCCATGAAAAAGAAGGAAATCTTACCTTTTGAGACAACATGAATGGACCTGGAAACTATATATTATGTTAAGTGAAATAAGCCAGGCAGTAAAAGAAAAATATCATATGACCTCACTCATTTGAAGAATCCAATGGACAATGTGAACTGAGGAACGTAATTGAGACAGAGGAGGGATCAAAGGGATCAGAGGAGAAGAGGACAGAGGGAAGGGGGATGACAGGATGGGATAAACCTGAAAGGAAGGGGGGAGGGCACTATAGGGAGGGGGAAAGGGAGATGTTGAGAGGAATATGGGGGAGGGGGATGCATTCGGAGCGACACTAGAATTTATGTAAACACAATAAATTAAAATCAATAAAATAAATAAATAAAAAATAAAATAAAATAGTCAGGAAGCCATTAAGGAAGTGGGGCCTAAGCAGCCTGTGCACACCCTTGTATCTAATTTCTAAAAGCTCCACCACTAAGCCTGTTGCTAAACTCAGCTCAAAACATCCTGGAGCCATAAACAACCTGGAAAAACAACCTCTACATGAACGTACATGAACTTCACTTCCTTACAGTTTTCAGCTCCTTCATGTGTATATTGGAACTAACCAATCCCTGTAACCTAGGCAGCAAGCATTCTTTTACATGCAAGAATTACATTTCATGAATTTGGCCTTGATAAACTTGGCTTTTCCTGATTCTCACCAGAGCACATTTTGGGTTGCTACCTGAATCTGCATCCCTCAGATTGCAATCCTTTGTTCAAATAAATAATTTTTTTTACACCTATACCCTCCCCCCCTTTTTTTTTTTTTTGCTAACAATACGTGTATACACACATTGCTGGAACTAGTCAATTAGCTTCACAGTGCTCTCTTCTGTGGCCATAATATCCCTAACCTTTGTTTTCTCCTTGGGGTTTACCTGAGTTCAGCTTGCCTTGCAACCATCAATCTGATACTAGAAAGCAGTGTAATTAACAAATATAACATGAGAAACAAGAGGCATTACTGATGATTCCAACAGGGAGAAGGAGAGCCAGTATAAGAATTAATTTTAGCAGATCTTATATATTGAGCCCCATTATCAAATGAGACCCACCCAGAAAAAAAATGTCCCTCCACCTCCAATTGAGTGACAAACCCCAAACAGTTGCTTCTTTTGAATTCAAGTGAGGCCACTTTCTTCAAGCTGGACATTGTGGGGAAGACAATGAAGGGACTTGAGCACTGTCCCCTACTTTGAAAAGGCAGGATTAGCCTCTGTTACTTTTACCAGAGGTTGCATTTTCCTTCTGAATATCCCCACCTCATTCATTTTAATTAGACAAATGCTTGCATCTTATCTGTAGGTGTCAGTCAGGGACAATGCATGGTTTCACAGCTAACTGATGAGAAGTGACTTTCTCTTTCCAGAGTTAGGATTTTTAAAAAAGAGAAATTACTCATCTAGAATGAGTTTCAGTACTAAAAACTAAATTTATTTCTTAAAGTGTCAGATCCCTGATCTGCATAGCAGGATCTTCTCCTGATAGTTGTATTCTTTGACTTCAATTTTAAAATTGTATTAACAGAGAGCAGGCTAACAGTAGGGGGGACAGTGAGGAGGGTGGCTGGGTGAGAGAAAGGGAGGGATAAAGCAGAAAAGGGGGGGACTTCATAGACGTGCATAACAGTGGGGTAACTATCAGGGGATGGGGAGGTGGAAGAGGATACAGGGGGATAAAAGGTATAGATCAGGGGTGGGGAACCTTTTTGGCTGAGAGAGTGATGAATGCCACATATTTTAAAATGTAATTCCATGAGAGCCATACAACCCGTGTATGTTACGCATTATCCAATAAAAATTTGATGTTGTCCCGGAGGACAGCTGTGATTGGCTCCAGCCACCCGCAACCATGAACATGAGTGGTAGGATATGAATGGATTGTAATACATGAGAATGTTTTATATTTAACATTATTTCTTTTTATTAAAGATTTATCTGCGATCCAGATGCAGCCATCAAAAGAACCACATCTGGATCGCGAGCCATAGGTTCCCGACCCCTGGTATAGATGATGACTGGACTGGGGGTGGGGTGAACACACAATACAATGTACAGAGCTGTGTTATAGAATTGGGCTCCTGAAACCTGTATGACTATGTTAACCAGTGTCACCCAAATAAATTTAATTTAAAAAGTAAGAAAAAATAAAATTATATAAATAAAAACAAGTAGACAGTGATTTTGACTAAAATAAAGATGCATGTATTATTGGTATCAGTTTATTATAGCATTGCCATTGTTAAAGTCCTTTATTGTTACAGGGAAAAGTGGAGGCCAATTTGATGCATATATACTTTACATTAATATAAATACTTTAAAAAAAAGAAGAATCGGGGTCTCTTTTCTGCTATGCACTCTTTTGCACATATTCCTAATTTCTCTATTGCCTTGGCAAAATAGTCCAATTGGATGCTCCTTCCCTGTCTTTGGGTAAATCTTCTAAAACAGTAAGAACAAATGTCCAAAAACTATTTCCATACAGTTCTGTGAAAGACACAAGTAACTGGAAGTCTCAAAACTTCAGATGTAATACTTGCTGGCCAAGCCATAATTTGGATGAGCAAATTTGGGGCTTGAATTATTTCAAATATAGAATTTGTTTTAAAGATTTAGGAAAACATACAGAAAGGTTTTATTTTTTTCATATAGCTCTACTTAAATTATTGTTAGAAAAAGAATTTTCGAATGAAGAATTGTTGGATGGGAAAGTCCTGCTTATTTTCTTCACCATAGGCCCTTATGAGCCTTATATATGCATAGACAGACATTCCACCCACTGAGTTCCCAGAATCCTTATACTTTCTCTGTTTTAACTGGATATGATGACTATTCTGAGCTTAGGTTAGATAAGAAGATACCAGGTGGAGGCTTTGTTTAGTTTAACAAACAATAAAATGGCTTCAAATGATAAAGCTGTATTTTCACCTTCCTAATTTTAAACACAAGTGAATTTTCATTGGCAACTTTTGCAACACGGTTCTCAAAACAGGTTCGCAAACATTCAAAAGGTACAATTTAAGGGAGAGGGGAGTAAAAATAAATAATTCTGCAATTGCTGACAATTGAAACCGTTATTCATCAGAAAAATTAGAGGCTAGATCTAACAATAACAAACTTCTTGGCCCCAGTTAGGTCACCTGGATGGAAATTTAGAGTCAAATGCAGCACCGAATAAGTTCCCTTCTGAGGGCTATAAAGATTATAACCGCTTTCTCAGCAGGAGTGGCAAGACTAAAGAATAACCTTTCGGGGCTGGAGGGGGGGGGGGGGAGTAGGAGGGCAGATAGCTTGGAGTGCTCCACAATTTCAAAGGGTAATAAGCCGGTTTCCCATAGACCTGTGACTAAAAACAGGCCAGGGAGCAAATGTAAACCTGCACAAGCCTCTCAGGGACTCCCCAGGAAAAGAGCAACCCTAGCTAGGCCTTTAAGGCCCCATTATATGCAATAACCATCTCTGAGATCACAAATAGTGCTAAATCTATCAAGTCCCGTTCAATTGAAAGCAAAATTCCTATTTGGAAACCAAGGTCCTGGTAACTGTTTCCTGGACGTCCTGCAGAACAAATCCTGTGTCATATTAGGACAAGCTACAGAGAGCTTTTCCCCCATCTGAAAGAGTCAAGGGGGTGTAGTAGGAGGCAAGAGTCTGCATCCTCTGGATAAAACTACCCTTTCATGTGCACGGGGGAGTGCCAGCTGGAGTCTGGGCCCACACACTGAAGCGCACTCCCTCTTTGACGCCGCAAAAACGCCTTCCATTTGGCTTCCCGGCCTTCCTGGTTCCGACAGCCCTGCGAAACCAAGCAACAGCAACACTGGCAACGGGTCTAGCGGCGCTTCAGCGCGTCCAGGGCGTAGGCGGGGGTGGGCTCAGGTCCGGACCAGTCCGCCTCCCGCGCGCCGCGTGCGCGCCAGACCGCAGGCGTTTGCGTTCCAGTGCGCACAAGGCTGGCGGGCGCCTCCAGCTGTAGGTAAGAGGCGTAACCAGCACTTGCGGACTCGCCGGCTCGCAGACACACAGAAGTCTGCTCTCCTCCCCACTGAATGTAAGTTTCTTTGGTGAGCTGACACCAGGGCAAGCGCGGGTGAAACTGCTCCGCACTTTCCCCCGACCCAGCCTTGTACTTACTTAAAAGTCCACACTAAGACACAGCTTCTGGCCACTTGTTTTGAATCCAAGAAAACTACGCATGGGCTGTGCTAGGGAGTGTTACTGTGAGAGTTTACAGAGGTGGGGATTGCCGCGGACCCCACAGCTACAGGGAAAAGCAGACTCTCCCGCCTTTCCTGACTAGTAAGTAGAGCAAAGGGACTAGCGAGGGCTTACAAGTTAACTGGAAAAGGGAAGAAGGGAGGAGCCCGGGAATGGGGCGGGAGTAGTAACGGAGCAAAGTCCTGACCCTTAAGTCCAAATTCTAGTAGTGGCGCGAGCAGGTGGGACTCCTTAGTGGGCACGGCGACTGGGTGTACAGTTTAGTTTTCTCTGTGGACTTTTTGCCCTGAACGGCTGAGTCTTAAAGTTCCGCCGCGAAAATGAGGCAAGAGACAATTGCTGGGACAAAATTAATTCTGAGGCCACAGTAAGAGCCAAGGTCGCATCTTACATTCCTGGGAAGTTTCTCGCATCCTCCGGCCATGCCGCCGGCGCCTCTCGGCACTTAGCGCCCTCCTTCCAACCAGGGGAGGGGGAGCAAGGGCTTTGGAAGCCGCGGGCGGAGCAGCTGAGAAAGTCAGAAAAAGAGTAGCAAGTTAACCTAAGTGTTGATTCCAGAGGGCTCCAGGAAGCAGAGGGGATGGTGCGGGCCTATTCGCCAGCTGCTCCTCCAGCATCACGGGCGGCAGAACTTGCACTTGATGATCTTCTTAAAAGCGTTTTGAAAGTCCTTGTTGAAGTAGGCGTAAATGACAGGGTTGAGCAGAGAGTTGGAGTAGCCCAGCCAGTTGATTATGGCGCCCAGCAGGGTGGGCATGTGGCAGCTGTTCTCGCAGAAGGGCAGGACCAGGGCCACAATGAAGAAGGGCAACCAGCAGAGGATGAAAGTGCCCATAATGATGCCCAGCGTCTTCACCGTCTTCCTCTCGCGGGCCAGGGCCATTTTGCGTTTGGCCTCAGCATTGCGCTCATTTTTCTTCTCGAAGGAGGCGGGGGCACAGGAGAGAGCACCAGCCTCGCTGGGCAGCGGCAGATGCTCTTTGGAGTTGCCCACGCGGTGCACTTCGATCACCTCCAGGACGGCGCCGTCGTCGCCCTGTCTCACCGCACCGTTGGCACACTGAGTCCCCCCTGCCTTCTTCTCCACGCCCTGCATACGTCCTCTGCTCTCGGGGTCTCCGTTTACGCTCTTCTTGGGCTGCGGGGCTGGCGACGCCCCACGGCGGGTGTCCACTTTCTTCTCCACCTTCTTGACTGTTTTGCGGATGCGGAAGCGCGCGGCTCGGAAGATGCGCCCGTAGAGAACCAGCATGAGCAGCAGCGGGATGTAGAAAGCGCCGAAGGTGGAATAGATAGTGTAGCCGTGGTCCTTGCTGATGGTGCACGCGTCGGGGTCCGAGCGGTCTTCGGGGGTGCGCCAGCCCAGCATGGGCGGGATGGAGATGAGGAAGCCAATGAGCCAAGTGAGCGAGATGAGCGCCGCGGCGCGCCGGGGTGTCCTCTTGTTCACATAGTCGATGGGGTCGGTGATGGCCCAGTACCTGTCCAGCGCGATGGCACACAGGTGCAGGATGGACGAGGTGCAGCACAACACGTCCAGGGCAATGAACAGGTCACAGGTGACCTGTCCCAGCGTCCACTTGTTGAGCACCTGGTACAGCGCGGCCATGGGCAGCACCAGCACCGACACCATGAGGTCGGTGACTGCCAGGGAGCCGATGAGATAGTTGGCCACGTTCTGTAGGGAACGCTCCAGGGCAATGGCTGCCACCACGCACGCATTGCCCAGCACCGCACAGAAGATAAGCGTGCCCAGCAGCAGAGAAGTGACCACTTGGTAGCTGAAGGTCACGTCGGAGATGCTAGGAGCGCTGGCGTTTGTCCCGAAGGGACCTTCGGAGGATGTGGTGTTGTTGCCCTGTCCTGGGCTGAGCACATCCATGCCTGCGCGCCCGGCTCGGGAGGAGGAGGGGAAAGAGCTGCCCAGAGATCCCCTCGCCCCTCCCCCTGGGGTCTTCCGCCCCTCTGTCCAGGGAGTTTCTGGGGCAGGGGATGCAAGGGCTCAAGCAGGATGTTCTTACTGCTCAGGCGAAGGCATCTCCGAGGAGCAGCTTCTAGGAGATCGGTGGGCTCCCTCGGTCCAGCGCGTTCAAGAACTCTGGCTGGAAAACGAGTTGGCCTGGCCGGAGAACAGTTCCAGGGTCTCTGGGCGACAGAGAGGTGGCTGGAATGTCTGCCTCTTGATGTTCATTTTACTTTGCCGCTGCCCAACTGACTGCTGGAGCCGGAGTCTCTCCACTAGCAAACAGTCTCCAATCCTAGAAGCGTCTGGAAGAGTGAAACCCCATCCTCCACGGTCATCCTGTGACCCTCCGTTCCCTGTTTTTCTCCCTCCCTCTCTTCCACTCTCTTCTCTCCTCTTTCTCTTAGACCTCCTCCTTCCACTCCCCTTCTCCTTCCCTTTCAGTCTCCCTTTCCCTTCTCACAACCTTTTTCTTTTTATCCCTCGGCGTGTCGCTCAGCCAGCCAGTCTCCCTCCCTCCCACGCTAACCCTCCCCTCCTAACACTTCCCCAACCCCGAGCGTCTCTTTCCCCTAGGTCCCCGCCCTCCTCCCCCTCTAGCTCAGCGTTTTAGTCCCTTCTGTCCACATACTTGGAACTCGCTCACCCACACCCGATCTCAATCTCCGGTTAGAGCAACATTGCAACAAATACCTTTGTCTCCCACCCAGCCAAACTCCAGGGGAAATTCTTACCCATTGCTTTATATTTCTGACAAATTCTTAAGTAAAGTCAGCATCCAGAGTGGCAATAGAAAGTAAGCAAAGGAGGCACTCGGAGTCTAAATAGGGGTATGAACAGACCTGGGTCAGTCTGTAATTATTATAATTGATAGAAAGAAAACGGAGTGTCTCAGCTTTTAAAAACACCACCCCCTTTCATCGTTTTACATTTCACTCCCTTCGTGAGGATGTTGCCTGTGACTTTTTTTTTACTTGGGGAATTTTAGAGGAAAGGATTATAAAGGACGTGACAAAGGACGGGTAAATAGTTGCATCTCCAAGTAAAAACACTCAATTTGATATGTATTCTACAAACGCTCACACGTGCTTTTCTATCACCATTTCTCTTTTAAATTCAGTTAACGTTACCATTTCCCATAGCTTTGTGGCGAGTAAATTTAGGAAAGGGAAACTTTTGCCTATGTTTTGCAAATGAGGTTGGGCGTTACATAAGACTTTTTGCTTTTCTTACCAGAGCCTGCATATCTCTAAGAGAGACTTCAGTGGATGGTCACCGGTCCTCGAGTTTCTCATAAGCTCCGAAACTGGGTTCAGCACCTGGGACAGCTCTAGGCAGTAAGGGCTTATGCCGCCACCTTCCGGCAAATGCTTTAAATTGCAGTCTAGGAAGCCTTGTCTTGCAAAAATTAAGCAGTATTGAGGAAACCCCCCCACCCCATAACTTCAAAAAGAAAAGAAAAAGAAAAAGACAGTTATTAAAAGAAAAGTAACATTGAGTTATATATTTTTCTTTTATTCCTCAAAAACTTATTTTAGCGTCCTCTTTTGCTTTTAATTATGTATACCACGCTTACATGTTCTCTCTGAAAGCCTGCAGCATCTGTAACTCTCAGGTTTTCTCTAGGAACGCAGTTTTAACAGGCCTAGGCAAAGACTTTCATACCTTCATCTGTCTTGGTTGTGTGCTGACAAACGCTGCACTTTGGAATTCACACATTTGCCAATGGGAGGGGGCAATATTGGATTTTCTAAATGAGGATGACTTCACATACAAAATGAAGAGGCTGCTATTGGTTGATTTTAAACTATTTTTTTAAACCAAAGAAACAAATCTGAACATGAGTAAAGAATGAGATTCCTAAGCCCTAAAATAGATGCATTACATAACAAATTGACTTACACATTCTTGTTGCATGGCTGAACCAACAGAAAAGTGTAGAATGCAATCCCAAAAGCAGAAGATTCTAGCTAACATGCACAGGTTCACTCTAGATAGCAGTAGTCTTAATATTGTGTTCAAATTTGAACTCTGAATTTTCTAGCTTTAAATTCTTCAAGATCAAACAATACAGCAATCACCAAAGCATCAAAGAAAATCTAGTCGGGCCGATGCATACAGTACAGGGCAATGTGTTTGGAAATGGATTGTTGTACAGTGTAGTGCTCGGCACAGTTCCCACTTAATCACTTCAGCACAGTAGTGGACCTGATGTTTGTAATGATTCATGACATTGGAAAAAAATAACACAACTATACATGATGATTCTGGCTACAGACTCTGAAGTAGTCCTTTAAAAATTTGTGAAGGTTCTCTTTCTCCCTTTTTAAATTTTCTGACAAATACAGAACTAAATAGCTTTATTAAAATACAGTTGCAGGTCCAAAAATTATAATAGGAAAATAATTAAAATCTGGATTCTCCAAAAGCTAAGACTTTACACAAATAGAGCAAACCAAAGATCCTGGGTAAAGAGTTAGGCTCTGATTCTTTAAAACCTCTGGAATTAGTCTAAAGCAAAACTAGTCTTAAAATGGATATTATTGATGACATCATTTGAAAACAAAATCTCCAGAAATTTCTAGTCATTCTGCTTTTATTTCTTGTTTGAACTTACTAAATGCAAGTATGAACTTGTCAGTTATGGATCTAGGGTATGATACATCATCCATCAAATAAAATTTCTCTAAAGTATTTTATGGGAGATAAAGATTTTTAACATTTTTACAGGAAATTTGATATAAGCCCAGTATTTCAATGTAGTTCTTTGACCAGGGACGGAAGATAAAAAGATATTAAGCTGTAGTTTTACTGAATGTCCTATTTTTACTGAAGGCTCAGTAATGGTTGGAGTTTCTTGGTAATTGATATGTTTATCCACAATCCTTAAATTATGGCTGATTTTTTTAATTAATGAGTCAATAACCTATATAGTAAAGAGTTGAAATTTTACTTAAGAGATTACAAAAGTGATTTAAAGGTTCCTATTATAAAAGTTTTTACTTTTTCCCCCAAGTAATTGGAATAGGATAGATTACTTTTTAAACTAAAAAATACCATTTTGAATTTAATTCTCCTCAATCCTCAAATACTAAAGCAATAAGGCAATTATAGTTTTACCAGAGCACTGTGAATTTTTACTGGAATTCACTAGGGGAAAAAAAATTTTAGGCCCTGGCCGGTTGGCTCAGCGGTAGAGCGTTGGCCTGGCGTGCAGGGGACCCGGGTTCGATTCCTGGCCAGGGCACATAGGAGAAGCGCCCATTTGCTTCTCCACCCCCCCCCCCCTTCCTCTCTGTCTCTCTCTTCCCCTCCCGCAGCCGCAGCCAAGGCTCCATTGGAGCAAAGATGGCCCGGGCGCTGGGGATGGCTCCTTGGCTTCTGCCCCAGGTGCTAGAGTGGCTCTGGTCATGGCAGAGCGACGCCCCGGAGGGGCAGAGCATCGCCCCCTGGTGGGCAGAGCGTCGCTCCTGGTGGGCGTGCCAGGTGGATCCCGGTCGGGCGCATGCGGGAGTCTGTCTATCTCTCCCCGTTTCCAGCTTCAGAAAAATACAAAAAAAAAAAAAAAAAAAAAAACTTTAAAGAGACAAGTTTGCTTAGATAATTTAGGAAATGAGTCTTCTGATTATCAGTGAGAATTAACTGGTCATTTATAAGACATGCAACCAAAATGCCAGAGAATTAATTCTCCTTTAAAGATGGACATGTTTTTTCTGTGTGTCTAATCCTCACTATCCACCTTCCTCTGATGATATCATTCCTTTACTGCTCTTTCTATACTGTTGAGCACTGCTCAGAGGCTCACATCTGCGCTCAAAGCAGAGGTCATTGAGTAAAAATAAAGAACATGTCAACAAAAGTTCAATAATCAGTATTGAATAGTAGTCTGCCCTTTTTCTGGAAACTCAACTATTGGTTCAAAAACATAAAATAAATAATGGAAATTCATAGAGTTCAATAAAATGTTTAAAAGTACAGTGAAAACCAAAAGGTATTTTTGTTGTAGGGAAATATTGGGTTATAGTGATTATAGTGATATAGTGTAATAAAGGTACTTTCTCAACCTCCATTCCTCTGCCCTGCTCTCTTTCTGACAATATGTTTATGGCCCACTTCTTTTTTTTTTTTCAGGTTTAAATTTTATTTTTTAATTACAGTTGACATGCAATATTATTTCATATTAGTTTCAGTATACAGAATAGTAATTAGATAATTATATAATTTATGAAGTGATACCCCCAATAATTTAAGTATTAACTGGCACCATACATAGTTATTATATTATTGACTATCTTCCTTATACTGTACTTTACATACTTGTGACTATTTCATAACTACCAATTTGTACTTATTTTTTTAATTAATTATTAATTAATTTAGACAATCAAATTTAACAGGGTGACATTGGTCAGTCAGAATACATAGATTTAGAGAAAATAACTCCAGACCATTTTGACATTTGATTATGCTGTATACCCATCACCCAAAGTCAAATCATCTTTTATCACCCTATAATTTGTTTCTCTTTAAGCCCCTCCCCTCTCTCTCTTCTCCCTTCCCCTCCCCCGGTAACCACTGCACTTTTATCTATCCCCATGAGTCTCAGTTTTGTGTCCCACTTATGTATGGAATTATACAGGTCTTGGTTTTTACTGACTTACTTATTTCACTCACTATAATGTTATCAAGGTCCATCTATGTTGTAAATGATCCAATGTCATCATTTCTTATGGCTGAATAGTATTCCATAGTATATATGTACCATATCTTCTTTATCCAATCATCTATTGAAGGGCTTTTTGGTTGTTTCCATGTCTTGGCCACTGTGAACAATGCTGCAATGAACATGGGGCTGCATGTGTCCTTACGTACCAGTGTTTTTGAGTTTGGGGGTATATACCCAGTAAAGGGATTGCTGGGTCATATGGTAGTTCTATTCTTAATTTTTTGAAGAACCACCATACTTTCTTCCATAATGGTTGCACTAATTTATATTCCCACCAACAGTGAATGAGAGTTCCTTTTTCTCCACTGCCTCTCCAGCACTTGTTGTTAACCTGTCTTGTTGATAATAGCTAATTTAACAGGTATGAGGTGGTATTTCATTGCACTTTTGATTTGCATTTCTCTAATAGTTAGTGAAGATGAACAATTTTTTATATATCAGTTGGCCATTTTTTTTTTCTTGGGAGAAATGTCTTTTTGTGTCCTCTTGCCATTTTTTATTGGATTGTTTGTTTGTTTATTGCCGAGTTTTGTGTGCTTTATATATTTTGAATATTAGCCCCTTATATGAACTGTTGTTTGAAAATATCATCTCCCATTTAATTGGCTATCTATTTGTTTTGTTGACAGTTTCTTTTGCTCTGCAGAAGTTTCTTAGTTTGATGAAGTTCCATTCTTTTATCTTTGCCTTTACTTCCCTTGCCTTTGGGGTCAAATTAATAAAATGTTCTCTACTCCCAAGCTCCATGAGTGTAGTACCTATGTTTTCTTCTATGTAATGTATTGTTTCAGATCTTATATTTAGGTCTTTGATCCATTTTGAATTAATTTTTGTGCAAGGAGACAAACTGTAGTTAAGTTTTATTCTTTTGCATGTGGCTTTCCAATGTTCCCAGCACCATTTATTGAAGAGGCTTTCTTTTCTCCATTGTGTGTTTTTGGCTCCTCTATCAAAGATGATCTGACCATATATATGTGGTTTTATTTCTGGGTTCTCTGTTCTGTTCCATTGGTCTGTGTGTCTACTTTTCTGCCAATACCATGCTGTTTTGATTATCAAACTCTGTAATATAGTTTGAAGTCAGGTATTGCAATGCTTCCAGTTTTGTTTTTTTTCCCTTAGGATTACTTTGGTTATTTGAGGTTTTTTATGGTTCCATAAAAACCTGATGGTTTTTTCTTCCATTTCTTTAAAAAATGACATTAGAATTTTGATGGGAATTTCATTAAATTTCAATATTGCTTTGGGTAATATGGCCATTTTAACTATATTTATTTTTCCTATCCACGAACAAGGAATATTTTTTCATTTCATTGTGTCTTTTTCAATTTCCTTTAATAATGCTTTTTAGTTTCAGTAACTAAATCCTTTACATTCTTTGTTATAGTTATTCCTGGGTATTTTGTTGTTGTTGCAACTGTAAAAGGGATTATTTTTCTTTTTGAGTTCTTTTTCTGAGGTTTCATTGTTGACATATAAGAAAGCAATAGACTTTTGTATATTAATTTTGTATCCTGTGACATTACTGTATTGATTTATTGTTTCTAATAGCCTTTCTATGTAGTCTTTGGGGTTTTCTATATACAGGGTCATGTCATCTGTAAAAAGTGAAACCTTTACTTCTTGTTTCCCAGTATGAATGCCTTTTATTTCTTTCTCTTGTCTTATTGCTCTGGCTAGAACTTCCAGCAGGAATAGAAGTGGAGAAAGTGGGCAACCTTGTTTTGTTCCTGATTTTATAGGAAAGTTTTCAGCTTTTTACCATTTAGTATGATGTTAGCTGATGGTTTGTCATAATGGCCTTATTATATTGAGGTATTTTCCTTCTATACCCATTTTGTTGAATGTTTTAAACATAAAAGAATGTTGTATTTTATTGAATGCCTTTTCTGCATTTATTGATAGGATCATATGGTTTTTGTTCTTTGTTTTGTTGATATGGTGTATTACATTAATCATTTTATATATGTTGAACCATCCTGGTGTTTCTGGGATGAATCCCACTTGATGATGAAATATTCTTTTGATATGTTGTTGTATTCAATTTGCTAGTATTTTATTTAGGATTTTTGCATCAGTATTCATTAGAGATATTGGTCTGTAGTTTTCTTTTCTTGCGTTGTCCTTACCAGGTTTTGGTATGAGGGTTATGTTGGCCTCATAGAATGTGTTTGGAAGTATTGCTTTTTCTTCAGTTTGGAAGACTTTGAGAAGGATAGGAACCAGCTCTTCTTTGAATGTTAGGTAGAATTCACTAGTATAGCCATCTGGCCCTGGACTTTTATTTTGGGGGAGATTTTTGATAGCTGTTTCTATTTCCTCCCTGCTTATTGGTCTATTTAAGCTTACTACTTCTTCGTGATTCAGTCTAGGAAGATTTTATTGTTCTAAGAGTTTATCCATTTCTTCTAGATTGTTGAATTTGGTGGCATATAATTTTTCATAGTATTCTGCAATAATCCATTGTATATCTATGATATCTGTAGTGATTTCTCTTCTTTCATTTTGGATTTTTTTATATGAGTGCTTTCTCTTTTTTTCTTAGTGAGTCTTGCCAGGGGTTTGTTGATTTTATTGATCTTTTCAAAGAACCAGCTCTTTGTTGTATTAATTTTTTCTATAGTTTTTCTGTTCTCTATTTCATTTATTTCTGCTCTAATTTTAGTTATTTCCTTTCTTCTGGTGGTTTTGAGTTGCCTTTATTTTTTTTTTTCTAGTTCCTTAAGATGTGATGTTAGGTTATTTACTTGGGCTCTCTCTTGATTTTTTTATATAAGCCTGTAATGATATGAACTTCCCTCTTATTACTGCTTTTGCTGTATCCCAAAGATTCTGATATGTTGTGTTGTCATTTTCATTTGTCTATATATATCTTTTGATCTCCTCTATTATTACTTCTTTGACTCAGTCATTTTTTAGTAGTATGTTGTTTAATTTCCACATTTCTGTGGATGTGTTTACTTCTGTTTTGCAGTTGAATTCTAGTCAAAGCTGTATGGTCAGAGAATATGCTTGGTATAATTTAAATCTTTCTGAATTTGTTGATGTTAGCTGTGTGGACCAGCATAACAGTCTATTCTTTTTTTTTTTTTTTTTTTTTAACAGTCTATTCTTGAGAATGTTTTGTGTACACTGGAGAAATGTATACTCTGACGTCTTGGGATAAAATGTTCTGTAGATGTCTATTATGTCAATTTGTTCTAGTGTTTCATTTAAGGCAGATATTTCTTTATTAATTTTCTGTTTGGATGAACGATCTAAAGCCATCAATGGTGTACTGAGATCTCCACGTATGATTACATTTTTTTTGGTTTGTACTTTTAGATCAGTTAGTAGATGTCATATATTTTGGTGCTCCCTCGTCTGGTGCATAGATATTAAAAAGTGTTATGTCTTCTTGATACAATGTCCCCATTATCATTATGAAATGTCTATCTTTGTCTCTGGTTACCTTTGTTGTCTTGTAGTCAGCACTGTCAGATATGAGTATGGCTACACCTGCTTTTCTTTGGATATTATTTGCTTGGAGAGTCATTTTCCATCCTTTCACTTTGAATTTATTTTTATTCTTATAGCTTAGATGTGTCTCTTGAAGGCGGCATACTGTTGGGTTTTGCTTCTTGATCCAGTCTGCTACTCTGTGCCTCTTTATTGGTGAGTTCAACCCATTTACATTTAGTTAATTATTGACACTTGAAGATTTCCTATTGTCATTTTATATACTGCTTTCTGATAGCTTTGTGTCTTGTTTGGTTCTTCTTTTTTGTTCTTCTGTCATTTGTTTTTGTTTCATGGTATTACATACTTTTATCTTCTGTTTCTTCTTTTTTTAAGCTATGTGTTTCAGTAGTGGCATTTTTAGGGACAGTTACCCTTAGGTTATTAAAAGAAAAATTTTCATATTTATTAGAGTTCTTGGCTTATTTCTAAAAGGTTAAGAGCACAGAGGAGATGAGAAAGATGTTTAAAATGCTAGCTTAATATTTTATGTTAATCTAAAGATAGTTGGATGTTAAATTTAATCTTATTAATTACTTGAAACAAAATGTAATTACTATATTTAATCAAATAATAATGGAGGGGAAATGCCTTCATTTTTATTAGCTTTCACAGGTAACATTTTTGTTTTAAACTAAAAGCAATACTCAATGCATTATTTTAATCTTATTTTAAAACATGCTATTTATATGATATCAACAATTGTGATTGCAAAATATCAGTCTATAACTGTGCCATCTGGTCTACTGATGCAGTAATGTATTAGGGGAATAATGGTTTAGGCCACAATTCTGGATTCAAATGACTACACTGCTACTTTCTAGCATTAAATTTATCCATTTTATTATGCAGTATATACAAATTGCCAAAAAGTTGAAGAATAATGTAGTGTGAAAAATAATACAGTAGATATGTATATGATTACAAAAACCTAAAAATAAGAATACTATGATTCCACTGAAACACATGTTTACTCTTAAATTGATATTTAGCATTTCCATGAATGACTTTATGTTTTTACACTGTATATATGTCACTAAGTAATATAGTAATGTTATCATTCTTTATCTAATCTTATGCAACTTAATTTTTTTGTTCAATATTATCATTGCAGAAATTATCTATATTGATACAAGCACCTCTAGTTCATTTACTTTCACTATTGTGTAGATTTAAATTGTTTACATAATGCCACAAATTATTTATCCATTCTTTGTTTAGACACAGGCGTCCCCAAACTACGGCCCGCGGGCCGCAATGCGGCCCCCTGAGGCCATTTATCCAGCCCCCACTGCACTTCTGGAAGGGGCACCTCTTTCATTGGTGGTCAGTGAGAGGACCACTGTATTTGGCAGCCCTCCAATGGTCTGAGGGACAGTGAACTGGCCCCCTGTGTAAAAAGTTTGGAGACCCCTGGTAGAGAATGTTTAAGTCTTTTCCAAATGTTTGCTTTTATAAACAATACTACTATGAGTATGAATGTGTATATTATTTTTATCCATGTAACATAGTATAAAATAAATTAATGTTTTTTTAAATAAATTACATGGGGATCTTGATTAAAATGCAGATTTTGACACAGTAGGTCTGGAATGGGGCCCAAGGCTCTGCATTTCTATCAGACTTCCAGTTGACAAAGATATTACTATAATACTTGAAAGTATAAGAAAGGAGCCTGACCTGTGATCATGCAGTGGATAAAGGTCACCAGTTTGAAACCCTGGGCTTGCCCAGTCAAGGCACATATAACAAGCAACCAATCAACAACTAACGTGAAGCAACTGTAAGTTGATACTTCTCACTTCCCACCTGCCCTGTAAAATTAATAAATGATTTTTTTAAAAAAGAAACTGTAAAATTAATAAATAAAATTTTAAAAAAGGAAAATTATAGACAAATCTCACTCGTGGACTTCAATGCAATACCTAAAACAAAATATTAGTAACTTATGTGTAAGAATAAACTGGAAATAAAACTTCCTCATACTGATTGAGCATATCTTTCAGAAATATACTATGTGGTATAGCATTAGAAGTATTCTCTCTAATATCATGAATGAAATGAGTATACTCCCAATCACTCCTACTCTGATATGTGACAAAAATTATACCAACCTTATGAAAATGAAGCATAGTGTATTTCCTCATTTTATTATTCTCTGAAAGTGTTTTTATGAAACCTCAATTAAATCTTCTTTGACTATTTGGTAAAACTTGTCTGTAAAAACACTAGGGATGGGTTTTTCTTGATGGGTATGTGTTTAATTCCTGATGTAATTACTTTAGTGGTTATATTCAGTCTTTCTGATTATTTCTAGAATCAATGTTGAGTTATAGTTGTCTTTTAAGGTTTTTTAAAAAAGTTTTCCTATGTTGTTTAAATTAATGCAGTAAGTTTCCTGGTTTAAGCCTTAATATTATTTGTGTATCTTTCTCTTTTATTTTTGATGAATCTCAAAGTTACTATTTTACTAGTATTATAGAAGATGCACCCTTTACTTTTGTTGATGCTTTTCCTTGATTGTTTTCTGCTCTTGTCTTTATTGTTTCTTCTTCTTACAGAATTTTATTGTTGTTTTAACTTAGGTTTTTCAATTAACTCTTTCCTTCTTCTTGAATATAGGAATTTAGAAACATAAAATTTTTGAAGTTGTATTTTAATTATATACACCAATTTTGACATATACTGTCAGCATCATTCAATGCTATTTTCTACTTTCCACTTATATTTCCAAATTAGGTCACCGGGAAGCATTTATTTAAATGCCAATTAAATGAAGTTGTTCTTAGTTATCTTTTGTTATTGGTTTGTAACTTAATTTCATTGCTGTAGGAGAATGTGAAGTAAAATATATTGATTCTTTTAAAATTTAAGATTTATTTTATTATCTAGTACATGATCAATTATTACAAATGTTGTATGTATGATTGAGAAGACATATCATCCAAATATGGTTCTATTCATATCTGTTTGATTCAGCTTGCTAATTGTATTGTTCAGTTTCTATATCTTCACTAGTTTTTGTGTGCTTGATCTATCAACTTCAGTGTTTATTGGAAGTTCTTTTGTGTGTGTGTGTGTGTGTGTGTGTGACAGAGACAGAGAGACAGACAGATAAGGACATGATTATTATGTTATAAAGCCATTGTTCACATATATTTGCTCACATGTTTACTAATTATTTAATCATCAATCCTTCCTGCATCTGATATTTCTTTTGAGATTATTTTTCTTCAGTCTTAAGAATATCTTTTAGATATATCTTTTCTGAAGGCTTGTTAACAGTAAGTTCTCCTACTTATTTTCTTGACTGAAATGTTTTCATTTAATCCTTATTTAACTAAGTACACACTCTAGGTTGACAGCGTCATGCTTCTAAGAACTGAAAGTTATTATTTGAAAATGTTTTGCCTTGCGTTATTGCTATTTATGAGAATTCTGCTCTCAGTTTGTCATTTTTATATAAGTAATCTTCCTTTTCTCTCGGCTACATTGAAGACCTCTGGTTTAGTTTTTATTTTGTTCCACAGTTTCATCTCAGTGTGTATAGATGTGGCTGTTCGTTTGTTCTTCTGGGTTTTATACTGCTCACAAAAATTAGGGGATATTTCAAAAAAAATAGGGGATAAGCCATAAAATATCCTCTAATTTTTGTGAGCAGTTATTTTGCTACCTGGAACTGAGGAATCATAACTTTCATTAATTCTGGAAATTTCTGATTTATTCATTCACCATTAATTCAACAAATACTGCCTTTTCCTTTGTTCATTCTATTCTCTCCTTTTGAAATTCTAAATATACCAAGAGGAGAATTTCCTCTCCTAGGTTTGTTTTTTGTTGTTGTTGTTTGGTTTTTGGTTTTTTACAGAGACAGAGAGAGAGTCAGAGATAGGGATAGATAGGGACAGACAGACAGGAACAGAGAGAGATGAGAAGCATCAGTCATCAGTTTTTCATTGCAACACCTTAGTTGTTCATTGATTGCTTTCTCATATGTGCCTTGACCATGGGGCTACAGCAGACCGAGTAACCCCTTGCTTGAGCCAGTGACCTTGGATCCAAGCTAGTGAGCTTCGCTCAAACCAGATGAGCCCACGCTCAAGTTGGCAACCTCAGGGTCTCAAACCTGGATCCTCTGCATCCCAGTCTGACACTCTATCCACTGTGCCACCGCCTGGTCGGGCCCTCTCCTAGCTTTTATGTCTCTTTAGTTCTCTGTTACATTTTCAGTTTTCTTTCTGTGTTGCATTCTGGTTAATTTTTTTCATATCTATCTTCCAGTCTAGGAATTACCTCTTCAGTTGTGTTTAATCTGCCTTTAATACTTTAATTCCAAATATATATTTTACTTTTAGAAGTTCTGTTTGTTTTATTTTTCAAATGTACCTAGTTATTTTAATAGTCCTTTGTTTCTTGCTCATTTTTATACTTTTATTATTTCTGTTAAAATATTAAGAATGTTTATATCCTGTCTCTTACTATTCCATTGTCTGTCCCTGGGTGACTAGTTGTCCTTTCTGCTGAATCTCACTTATGATAGCGTGGTTCCCATTGTGTTAGATAATTTTATATTGTGATTTTATATTTGACCAATCTCTGTTTATGGGAATCTTGAGAATCTTGGTTCAATGGATATTGCTTCATAAATATTTGTTTTTCCTTATGTTACATACAAGAGTATGCTACTAATAATCTGTTTGAGGGCATCTTGTATGGTTAGGTATTATTAGAGGAGTCTTTATTTCCGTGTAGAATTCATGCCAAATACATTGTTTCCACTGAAGCTTTTTGAGGGTTCTGTCTTTTTTAGTTGCCTCCATAACACCACCCCATACCACCAACTTTCATACACCTTAGAATTTATTCTGGTTCATTGAACAGACATTAAAATTTTAGAATTTAGGTAACTTTGATCAGTAATGTCTCCAGGTGTCTATAACTTCAGTGCTGGCTTATTACTCTGGTGTTTATTCCCATTATCTGGAGATATTGAAGATTCTTTATTAATTTCTCAAGAGTTCAGCTCTGCCTGTTATAACTTATCCATCATTATTTGCTATATTGCAATAGAAAATGTTTTGAATACAAAGTCTACAAGTTTTACCAGAAACAGGAGATAGAAATAATTTTACCTTATTAGGTTGTATCAGGATTAGCTTTTAAAAAATACAGCTAAAGAACTTAACACAGTTCCTTATAAGTATTCAATAAATATTAGTAAAATAAAAAAACTCATTTCAAATTAATATTTTAAGTTTTTCAAATATTTTTTATATTGGGGTTTTTTTCATTTTTTTCTACTATGTAAAATATATTTGTTTTCCAAAAATAAAAGAAGGTCCTTTTATATGCATAAGTAACAACTAGAATTCTTTTTTACATTTTATAAAAGTTATACATATGTAATTTATATAATGTAAAATAAATATTAAAAAATTATAGTATTTGAGTTTATAATGAATCACTTAAAATTATACAAGGAAGGACTTATTTAAACTAAAATTTGTCAAAACTTACTGATATTGTTTTATCAAATGCTGTTTTTTTATTTCAAGTATCCAAGAACTAACATTTTGAAAAATTGTTTAGAGTTCATCATTAGCTGTGTTTATCCATTTTAAAAGTGAATGATATAATATTTGTCTTCTAAAATTATTTTATTCTAAGTTTTTAGTCCCACCTTAAAATTTTTAAATAAATTAATAATATTTTTAAAGCATGAGATACGCCTTTCAATAATTTTAATGTGGCCTGACCTGTGGTGGTGCAGTGGATAGAACATAGACCTGGGACGCTAAGGACCCAGGTTCAAAACCCTGAGGCCACCAGCTTGAGCATGGGCTCGCCAGCTTGAGCGTGCAATAGTCACTGGCTTGAGCAAGGGGTCACTGGCTTAGCTGGATCCCCCAGTCAAGGCACATATGAGAAGCAACCAATGAACAATTAAAGTGCTGCAACTTCATGTTGATGCTTTTCATCTCTCTCTCCCTTCCTGTCTGTCTCTGTCTCTCTGTCTCTCTCTCTCTCACTAAAAAATAATAATAATAATAATAATTTTAATGTGAATGGGAAGTCATTTATCCCAGGCCTATTACTTAATGGGATATAAAACAAAAACAAACAATAACTGATTCTCCAAAGATGTAAATGTTCAAAATTTCTACTCCTGTTAGAGGAGAGGAGATGAGTATTCCACAGTATCTGATTTTCACAAAATGCAGTTCTGATGTAGTTTTAGTGTCAAACACAATAATACCAACCATTTACTACAAGAAATCTAAAATTGAAATTTTCCTCCAGACTGAGTACCTCTTTGTTTTGGTTTATTTTTGGATTTTGCAGCTTTTTCAAATTGTTTGGGAAAACAGTTGGACTTATTATACTGAGACATTTTAATTGAAGAAGATGACTGTCATCTTGTGCAGTCCTAGATCTCTTCCTCTGGACTCCACAGCCAAAGGCTCCATCTTCAGTAGGAAGAAATGGAACCAAATACCAATATTTGGCATGAAATAATTTGGCTTCTAGCTCATGACTTAATGTAATGGCATAATGTAATAACAGAGTTGGGCAGTGTGATTAAGTGTTTATTATAGGTCTGACACTAAACTGGGCCTTTTCCATGCACTGTTTCACTTAATCGTCACAGTATATTTTCCAAATAAATAAATGGAGGCCTAGAAAGGCCTCTGCTTGTATGTTTGATTTTTAAATGCACGAGACAATGAGAAAATAGAATTCTCTACTCTGCCAAACTACTACCTACATGCAGCTGTTTGACCTTGGCAACTGTTGTTGCTCATTCATTAAAGATCACCAATGAGAAGGTGCTGCTCAGCAGTAGGCAGGCAGCAGGAGAAGAGGATAATATGGGCGTCCTAAGTCAATGTCTAGCCTTCCTGAAACTGTGCCCTGAGAGCTGAATTCAAAGACCTTATGCAGAAATTAGCAGAGAAAAACTATAAACAAAAATATAAGCAAATAAATAAATAAAAGATAATTTCAGGTTCTGATAATGGTATGAGGAAGATGAAATTGAGTTGCATGGTGGAGTGACTGAAGGCATCTACTCTTGTGGAATTGGTGAGCTCAGGTTTCTCTGAGGAGGTGACATTTGAATTGAGACCCAAATAATATAAAGGAGACAACCGTTCAGAGATCCCCTCTGTGGTGTGCTGCAATAGCATGTTGATCATCTCAGCCTTTGGGCCAACAGGGCAGAACCAGGGGCAGCAGGATCCTGACCAACAGCTTGTAGTAGTCAGTCACCTTCTCCATTTACTCCAGTGTGTTAGGCAAATGTTACCTTTTTCTATGTGCTGTATGATATTAAAAGCTTTGGGAAGCACTGTTCTAGCTGAGAAAATTCAAATTCCAGCAAAAGCAAAGGAAAGTGATCAGAACTTGGTCTTGTGGGTAACTGAAGAGTAAAACACAGAAAGAAAAAAGTGACAAAGAGTGGGGACTCAGAGTGGACAAGAGTCAAGTCAGACAGACCCTCCTAACCTGGTATGGATGTAAGAGTGAAAGGCAGATGGTAAAAATGTTATTGTAGTCTATTTCTAAAAAGGGATTAAATATATTACTATGTTAAAGAACATATTAAATAGGGTAATCAAAATACAGGTTAATAAGAAATGTTGAAAATAATACATAAATAGAAAGAGAAAATTTTATCTGGAGCCTGGTGTGAGCATTAACTAAAATTAAAATGAACTAATCTTGATGCTGAGTTTTCTAGTAGTCAAAGTCTAAAATAATATACCATGGACCATGTAATTTCTTTGCCTAATTAAACATTAAATTGCATTAGAATATATAAGCTTTTTCTTGATATCTCACTGAAAGAAATGTATCACAAAGCTCATTATCAAGTAATTTAGTAAATTATATAATCCCTGTCATTTTACATAACTTCAGAAATTTTTTTTCAAATTTCATTTTCATGAAAGCTAAAATTTTATCTTAGTGTAGGCTTTTCATGAGAAACTGAGTATATGAGATAACAGATGATAGATGAGAGAGAGAGAGAGAGACTCCAAATACATTGTTTTCTGGTAATAAAACCTGACTAAATTTGAATGTACTTACCTCCTAGACCTCCCTATACATCCATGTCTCCACATCATTGCTTACTGTTCCCTCAACCTGGCATATTCATCCTCATCTTTTGCATCAAAGAAATTCCTACCTCCAACACAACAATACCCAAGCTCATGCCTTTAATAACTACACAGTAGTTCTCTATATTAGTTTAAAGTTCACCAGCTAGCATATAAAATAGACAGGTTCTACCCCAAATCAATTAAATAAGAATTTCTAGAGAATAGGGCCTGGGAATTGGCATTTTAAGCTCTTCAGGTGATTCTAAGTGAGTAAATGGGGGTAAGAATAGCCAAGCTAGGTTAATGCTTCCTCCTGCTTACAGTGGGGTCCAAAGAGAATGCAGAGTTTCACCTTTGTTTTGTGGGTGAGATGGTTTCTCTCCTGACAGAAGAAAAAAGAAAATCCACCAAATACAACTGAATGTATTACAAACAAGAAAGTCTTTATGGTTGCCTACCATAAAAAGTAAATGAGTAATTATTTCCTTGACCTTGTATTTAATGAGAAAACTGCATAGCAAATCTCCTTTACTTCTGGCTTGGCTCAAAATCCATATAGAAATAGACATTTTAGTGAGTCCTTTTCACCTTCTTGTTGAGAAAAGAGAAAGCGTCATGGGAATATTGCAGAAAGAACAAATTAAAGTGGCTGTCAAACTTGGGTGTGCATGCAAATCACTTGACGAGTATTTTTAAAATGCAAGCTCCCAGGCCCCAACCACCAGTGATTTTGATGGAGTAGTTCTGGGGGGTTGGTCTCATAAACTGTATATTTGAACAGAGCCCCTGAGATGCTAATGCTGGTGGTCCACAGGCCAATGGGAAATAAGAGTTTACAAAAAGATGCCGCTTTTTTGTAATGTATCAATGCCTCTTCCTGAATCTCACACAAACCCAAGGGCCTTTTGACCACTTTTGAGAGGAAATAGAATTAAGAAAACCTAAGTCTGGAGGCAAGTTTCTAAGACCACAACAGAGCCATGCCAGCTGACTTCAAGGACAATAGTGGGAAAAGAAGCTTGGGTAGCTACTGGAGACAGCCAGGGAGCGAGGGCTGTGGCATTAGCAACGTACTTGAGTGGGGAGGCCAGAGCTGGAGAGGAAAGAAGCCTGCTATCAACAAGAGCAGGTCCTCTGTGGTGAGCAAGCTGGAGAATATTGTCTCAGCTGCTCTCCTTGAAGTCGGCTGTAATAATCCTGCCCTTCTTAAATGCATACTCCTCTAATCAGGCTGTGATACATATATGCACTGTGGTATGCTATTGTTGGCATAGGCTAATCTGGTCATACTCTGTCACATCCCTATCAAAAACAAACTGCTTCAAGGTTAGGGAATGTGAGCCTCAGGAAATTCCATTAGAAACAGCCACTGGCTGCTCTGTGCCGCAGAGAAGAGGGGAGCAGCCAGCAGCCAGCTTCTCCAGCAAAGCCATAGAGCAGACTGTGGGCTTCCAGCACCTCTTCTCTCTGTTGGAGTACACAGGAAGTAACAGAAGAGAATACAAAGCGTAATAACTCATTGTTATTACAATGCATAACAACTATTGATTTTTTCATTCGTTACCTCATTTGTTTATTCAATATTTTTTCTTTTCATTTCAAATATATTTTAAAACATTATATATATTTTAGCTTAGTTTCCTCAAAAGCAGAATCTGGGACAAAGACTTGGGTACAAGTAGTGTCCTTGGAAGGAAAGTCCAAGAAAAGAAGTGCCGAAGTGGAAAGATGGGGAGAAGGAATGAAGAAAAGTCAGTAAATGTCCAGGTGAATCATGGAGATCACCACTGTGGTCAGACTGTTTCTTAGAATTGTCTCCTAATGCATGGGCATATGTGGGTGCCAGTCTCCCATGGTGGAAGGTTAACCCGTGGTTGCTAACCTCCTCCATGCTTCTAAACTCCACATGCCCGCAGGCTAAGGACACCTCTCCCTCCTCCCCCTTCCAGTGTCTATGGTCATGGAGGAATCCACGACAGAGAGCTAGGTGACAGGCTATCAGCTGACGTTGAGCTTGTACTGACTTCTCTACCCTGCCCTAGAG